>NW_009944685.1:0-39058 GCF_000696875.1 Nestor notabilis
AGTCACAGGAATCATCCCACCGTGTTTCTGTCATACTGATGGCATCGTATCCCTGTAGCCTTGCACACATCTCCAATTCCTCTTGTTTGTTTCCCATACTATGGGCGTTTGTATAGTAGCATCTGAGCCGGACTCCAAATGAGGCCAACTCAATGGTTGGAGCAGCTGAAATATCTCTACATCGCTCCAAGCACTTATTGCAGGTGCTGGCAACCGACTGGGAGTGCTGGGATGGACCTAAGCCCCCCTCCCCCAACATATCTAGTTTAAAGCTTTCTTGATCAGCCCGGCAAGCCTCCTACCAAAACAGCTCTTCCCCTTCTTTGTTAGACCAACTCCACCAGCCTCCAGTAGATCTGGCGTCCCAAATCCAGTCCCATGTTCTAAATACCCAAACCGCTGTCTATGGCACCACTGTTCTAACCATTTATTAACCTGCCAAATGCGCCTAGCTTTAGGGTCCTCCCCTTTATCCTGGAGAATCGATGAAAAACCTAGCTGAGCTCTAGTGCCCCTAACCACCTCTCCCAGGGCTCTGTAGTCCTTCTTCATGCTCTCCAGGCTATTGCTATCTATATCGGTAGCCCCCACATGGACCACTAGAAGGGGGTAATAGTCAGTGGGGCTTACCAGGCCAGGCAACCTTTCTGCAACATCTCTGATCCGAGCCCCTGGCAGGCAACACGCCTCCCTCGAGACCGGGTCAGGCCGACAGATGGGCACCTCTGTGCCTTTCATCTCAACCTCTTAAATTTTATTTCTTCCTAGGAAATTCAACAAGTGAAAAACCTTGAAGAATTGGAAGCCTTCATGCTTAAGCATGGTGAAAATATCATTGACACACTGGGAGCTGAAGTAGACAGACTTGAGAAGGACCTAAAGGTAAAATTTAGCTGCTTATTGTGTAAAATATAGTCACAGAATAAGCACTCCCTAATATCATTGCATCTACTTTTGGGATTGTAAATATGGGTGAGGGAAGAGGTTGATAATCCTAATGCAGATTCTCTTGCTAGAGTATCATTAAGTTCTGACCAGCAGCAAGCTCTTACTTTGCCACTGATCCATTTGTTACATATTTTGTTCAATTTGTACTACTGTAGAACAGTATTTCTGTGAAATAAGACATGGTTGTGTCTTTGTTACTGTATTTGCAGAATGCCAGGTTACTTATAGGCTGCTAAATTTTGGTTTGGTTGTAAAGAAGCAAATTTCAATTTCATTGTTTAATTTTTTTTAATCTGGTACTTAGCATTGTATCAAGTATATCAATGTGTGATGAGGGCTTTATTCAACAGTTTTTGCACTTTTTTAAGAAATACAGTGCTTACTTATAGGTCTATCATAACTTCTTGGTTTTTTGTCATTCTGCAATTTAAATATCCTTTGGTTGATGCAACAAAAGATTGTTTCCATTTTTAATAATTATATTTTGGCTATTAATCTTACCTCTTCTGGCATGAATACAGAACTAAGTATACTGACTGCCAGACAAATACAGTCCTGTCATGACTGCCTTTTCTGGTCATGAGGCACTGCTGAAGGGCATGTCTGTCCTTGCTTATTATATTTGATAAATATTCTTGGTTTAGTTTCTCTCCCTAGAGTGGTGCTGTTTAAAAATCAAAATATTATTTCCGATTTTTAATTGCACCAGGAGATCCAGTTTGCCATGGCTTTTGAGGAATAGGATCATGACCATTTTATAAACATGAATACTGTTGTTTGGTGTAGGCAGGGATTTTGGTGATTGTATTGCCATTGAATATGCTTCACTAAATATGCTAGTCATATTCACACGCTGAATGGCTTTGAAGTCGGTAAGTTTCAGTAAACTTCTCATGCATTACAGTTGATGTAATGATAACATAGTTCTACAATATCAGAAAATGCGTATTTCTTAGTAGAAACAGTATCCTGAATCTTTATAAATAGCTTCAGTGGCATAGAACAAATTATTTCTGTAATCTTATCCATTATTCAGGGAAGTATCTGTTTAAAACTTTCTTAAAGTGAAATTACATTTACTTTTATTTGGACAGCTTTATATAAAAACTAACTGCCTTTTTTAAAATCAGGAGAGCTGCTTCATACTTTATAAAGCATAAGAACTAATTTATCTGTAATGTTGAAAAGTGTCACATGAAAAGGTGGCTTAACCTTCAAAAAATTGCCTTATAGTATAGGCAACGTTTGTTGGAGCTATTCTTCATTTTAAAATAGTCTCTATGTTTCTAGAAAAGGGGATTTGTTAGTTGCCAGCATCATACCAAAAATACATTATTTGTATACATGTGCAAAAATGTGTTTGAATATTCTCTATTTACTACTTTTTTTAAAATTTATTTTATTTCAGCAACGAAATCCTGATGTTCGTCATGTGGATTTGGAGATACTATAGAGATGGCAGAAGAAATCTTCAGCTTGCTACCATTTTGGAAAGAAGTCATGTGAAGGGCGGAAAAGCTTCTGAAATTACAGTGACCTTGGTGCCGTATCTCGCTTACTTTTGCTGTAGGCTTCCTGGACTGTTAGCACTGCTTCTGTTTCTGGAAGAGCACTAGACTTGCAGACAGAAATTTCCATGGCAAAATCAATTTAAAAAAAGCTACTTGACTTAAATTCCACGGGAGAGTCTGTCAGAGTATATTTACTGCAACTCAGAACTTAAGACTTGAGGTTTAGTTAGGCAAATGTAGCTACCTGAAGATACACAACACACTTAGTTTTTCCATTTGCGTCCCTTTGCAGTCAGTTTGCACTTCTTTAGTTTCTTTCAAGATATCGTCAAAGGTTCTTGGGAGATATTAAGATTAGCTAGGAAGAGTTTGTTCCAGTGGAACCTGCCAACCTTAAACTAATTCTAACATTTCAACTGTGTGATTGTTTCACAGTTTTTCTTTTCTATAAGATAAATTCTTTCAAACAGGTGCTGGCCTTCTGTCAAGTACCGTGACCTGGAAACCTGCTTTTTCCCACTCTTGTGATTACTAACTGCACTTCAGAAAAATAAGATTTTTCTTCTCAGTGAAGTCAGCTCTGTGTGGTTATCCAGAGTATGTTAAGATTACTGTGTAGAGATTTTGGTGAACTTCCTCTGTTTAAATTTTGTTATTTCCCACCCCCTACTTTGACACTTGTTCTCTTATTTGTACGGTACGTATCTTCAGATGTGATCTGGGAGATATACGTGGTAGTGCTTATTAAATGTTACCTGGCATTTTTTGTTTTCTAATAGGCTGTATTGCCTATGGTCTTTGATAGAAGGTGTGAGAGATGTAGTCAGAAGTTACAGTAGTAAAAAATGTATTAGAATTATTTATAATTAAACAAATTAATACATTGTATTTTTTTTTAAGAATTGGCTTTGCTTATTTGGGAAAGTAAAGTAAATCTATCAGTAGTTCTCAACAATCCTGAGATAAATACTTAGAGTTCATAACTTTGAAATGTGCGATTCTAGAATTCTATATAATAAGCCTCAAGGCTTTCTGCAGTAGGCACCCAAGTTGTACCAGATACTTTGATTTGATACACAGTTTTTATTAATAAGGCCATGAGTACTTATCATGCAAGTTGAAATATAAGTGAAGTAACTGCATATAAATAACTCTGAAGAAAATTCTTTATGCACTTTAACATATTTCAGTAAAATGAGAATTGCTTATGGATGAGAGGTGTTAATAAGAACCTCCTAGTGACTCAGTTGCTGAGTAATGACTGACTTGCTGAAAGCAGAAATGTTGATATGAAACACAAGTCTTCAAAAATCAATTAAGAGTAAATTATAAGCATTGCAGCATATAATACTTGTGGAGACCAATATATCCAGATTTGGCTAAAAGCTTTTGAAAATGTTTTTTGGTTTTTTTTTTGGGTTTTTTTCATACTAAGTCTCACCGGTAAACTATGAGAATTTAAAATAGCATACCTTTTGACAACTGCAAAACATTCCAGAGTTTAGTTACAGATGGGACTTTGCATACAGTAATTGTGGGTCTCTTTAGTACCCTTGTCCATAATCCCTGTTCACCAGTGGCTTCTTTATAGCATATTAGCTATATTATTATGGGTAATCCAAAAGAAGGCTTCCTTTATCTGTTTTTCTCCTATTGTAAAACTACTTATTTAAGCCTGATGATTTGAAATGCAGTTTAAAGGAAATTTGGAAGTGTACTATACCAAGTAAGAAAGACATCCTTTAGCACATTATAAATCATCTACCTTTCTCTTCACCCTACCACATAAGCTTCATCTCAGTATGCACTCTGCTGATGTTAGTCTTATTCATGAAGACCACTGGAATCTGATAGCATATAATATCTTTCCTTGTTCCTATAATATTTATATGGATTTTGAATTTGAATAAACAGTTTAAGATTTCTGGAATAATGGGTTTATTAAAACTGGGAAAATGCTCTTACTGGGGAGGTCAGTGGAGACAGCCAGTGTGATCTAAGTGGTTTGTATGCTGGAGTTGATGATTGAGTAGTGTTAGTGTGCACTTCACAGGGCAGAGATTTCACTGAAAGGTTAGTAAATGTTACCTCACTACCTAAGTGTTCCCATATCTTGTTTAAGAGAAGGCATGAGTTTATATTCTTACAGGGCACCTGCTGCAGAAGTCCTTAAAAATGTTTTCTTGTTCATCAGAGATGTTATTTGTATGAATTCTGATCTTAATTTCCTTATCTGAATCAGAAGAACACCCATCCACATACTTTTGTTTGTATTCCAAGATAGTATTTGGATCCTTGTCTCACAGTTACGTGACTGATTATAGCATAGCAATATGTTAAATTTAAGAAGCCAGAGCTTGAATGTTTTTGGTTACATAACAGTTGCATAGTTTGAGGACCCAGTTCCATTTTTTAAAATGACCTGGATGGCCATGTACCGCAAAAAACTGGGCAGTCTGGTTTTGGCAGTACCTCCTAAGTTTACATGCCTTGCAGTTGAATGAAAATATTGATTCATCGAGCCTGTCAGTTTGGAAAGGAAAAGGAATTCTAAGCTGTTACATTTTAATATATAGATTGTTTTTAACAGTATTGACATTTTTGGTGCTTTTTTTTTCTTAGGTGTCATTATGGTCTAAAACTTGAAGTGATATGGGTCCAGTACTTAATTTACTTTTGTTCTGGTGGTTTTGGCAAAACTGTTTAGCTACTACACTTCCATGGTAGAATCCTCAGAATTAAAGAAAACTTACGAAGTGTGGAGGAGTGGATTTTTTTCTTTTGTCGCAAATGCAGTGACGTAATGCTTATTTTTGTTTTAAGGAAAAGAAGTGAGGATTTAGCTAACAAAGTTATATTCTAGGATTTTTTTCAATTAAGGTGTTGCCTTTTGAAATAATCTAGTTTTGTAGACTGGCCTTGCAGGTTCTGTTTTTTCAGGTTGTGTTCAAAACAGCTGCCCTCTGCTTTGTGAAAGGTTGCTTACACGTCGTAGAATGTTTCTTAATCCCATAAAACTTGCAGAGTTTGAAAAAATTGTCTTAATGTTCCAATATACTGAGTGATCTTAATGTATTTTAAGTCAGAGTTGGCTGGACACTAATAATATGCATTTTCCTGCAGAATTTGTTTTTGTATAAGAGGTAAAATTGTGAAGTGATTCTCTTCCCCAAGAATCAAGTTCAAGTCTAAATTGTCTCCTTTATACACTGTGGAATTAAGTATTTGAGTGGTCCCCCTCTACCTCTCCACTTCCTAAAGCATTTATTAAGCATATTGTAGTAGTAAATATTTTCGTGGACTACTGTATTACAGAGACTGTTTGCTTTGTGTTCTGGTTGAGAAGTAGCAGGAACTCGGGGAACAGGAGAACGTATTTTTTTAAGGACAAGTTGCATTCTTTATCCTGTGACTCATACTCAAGCTGAAGAGTTTATAGCCTCTGCTTTTCTCCTTCATTGAATTCCCTCACAGGTTTTATTACTTTTTTTTTTTTTTTTTTTTTTTTTTTTTTTTTTTAACCAGTTCTTGGATGTGGAAGCCATTATGAGCATCTTACATGTTTAATAGCAAGGCTAGGTGCTACTTTGGTCTGTGTACTTTGTCAATGAACAAGAAGTACACTACAGTTGACAATAATGATTGCTGTTCCGTTTTGAAAGCTACAAACTACATAAGCCAAAACTGCCAAAGTTTTCCAATTCTGGCAGGTGCAGTTTTTTCAGCTGTATCTGGAGACTCAGTTTTTATTGAGAGATTTTTACTGGCCCCTCTGATACAGGTGAGTATGGAGAAGAGTTTTAGGTATGTTTTGTCTAGGTAATACACTGAAATTCTGTGTTCTCCTTATTATCATTTCAGCTGATTTATTTTTTCTGTAACAAAGAAAAAGTTATGCACTGTGGAAGTATGTCTGCTAATGAGTGCATCAAATACAGGCTTTCTGCAAAGAGTTTTTAGGCTTTGTGTATTTAAAGCATGGCTATTTTTGAAAATTCCTAATTAATTAATCCTTTTTCTAAAGTGACGTAGATGTGTTTCCTACAAAAGAATCCACAGAAGCATGTTGTTTAACATTTGAAAGAAAAGTATTCTGGTTTATGTTCATATGCAAGAACATAAGGCATTTTGGCTTGGTGCAGTAGAACAATTGACTGACTCCTGTACAAAACCTAAACTTCCGTGCATGCCTAAAGGCTTACATTGCAGAAGTGAATATAAAATGACAATGTGCTTTTCTTCTTCCAGCTTAAGCATTGTGCTGCTTCTATTCTTATTGTTAATTCTGAATAGAGAGTACAGCTAACATCTCTTTGCAGTTTACCTGCTTAATGTAAATGAGAAGCCAAGGTGTACCAAAAAGATTTTTTGTTTTGTAGAGGGGTTGCATAGCTTAAATAAGTAATTTTTCTGTTTCTGCTTAGTGAGACACAAATAATTAAGATCAAAGTGGACTATATTATGTATAAAAAGAAATAGGAATCCAGGCTTTAAAGCACAATAGTCAGATTTTGAAATTCATGTCCTTTGAGGAAAATAAAATGTGCCAGAAGCTGTAAGTGGTTGTATGGACTATAGAAACTGCAGTCAATCAGGCTTTGCTGAAGCAAAAGAAAAGAAACTATCACAAAGTGTGTGGTAAAAAGAATACATACAAGGAAGGAAGAAAAACTGTGGTGTTGAGCACTTAGGAACAGGAAAAGATGAACACAATCTAAAAAATGTAGCCAGCAATAAGAAATGATGATTGGACAACAACAAAAAAAAAAAAGAACAGTAAGAAATTATATTTGATTAGGATGCATAAAACTGCATAGTATGACATTCTTTTTTAGCAATATGCAGATAGTTGGGTGATTCCTCCCTCCCAACCCCAGCAAAACTTTTTCCTATTTTTTATTTTTCTCTTCCCTGTAATGAAGATCAGTGTCTCTGTTTTACTGTTTCCTCATACAGTATTTGGTCTTGCAGGTATAAGCCCATTTGCCCTCTGAAAACTTAGTCTTATTGCTCGAGGTGATAGTGTAATCTGAGTCTGGAGCTTCGGTGACGTATGTATTTGGTGAGTGGAGGGTGAGTAATTTCAATTATGGAAACAGGAGAAAGAGTGAATTAAAGAGAAAATGAATTGATTCTTTTCAGCTGGAAAATGATTAGAGCACCATACTGAAGGTGTTAAGGGGCAAAAAAAACGGTGTGGTGTTTTAAGGTCTGTGGAATTCTTGCATTGGTGAATATGTTGGTCCATATTTTTCAAGTTGCTTAAATGTCCGTGGATAAGCAAGATCTGTAGCTAAAGCATCACGTTCTGAAAGGGAGCTAAAGATCACATTCAGAATGTAATGTGAAAAGGATGCGTGCTTTTTAAATAACACAGAAGACACAATAACAGATTATAGTAGGTAGGCAGAAAATTGTTGTTCTAGCCTACATTACACAAGGCTTTTGAGGGCACTTTCCTTTTTCTTTGGAAATCAAAGCCACAGTTTAAAATGAAAGGTCTTGGTGGTTTTTTGAAGTATTACACTAACAGTAAGCCTGGTCAAATTTTTGTGTTGCCAGCATTCATAGTGCTGTTACAGGGAGAGGTATTTGTTAAAATAGTGGAATATAGCTCCACACTCTAGGATATATTTGATTTTTGTAACCTAAATTTAGACTGTATTTAAAATTCTCCAGGTTGTGATCGATCAGCTGCTTTGCATCTGCAGACAGAAGAAAAAGAAAATTGCAATGTTGTGTAAATGTTGTAATATAAAGGGGTTTTTGCAACTTTCTCTTCAAATTAAAGGTGCTGAAAAACTATGTGAGAAGAAGGGTTTGAAAAATGCCTAAAGCATTTGGAAAGTGTTTTGGCAATTGCCAAAATTGTACAAAATTTGAAAGTCAACAGGATTGTCACTGGTGGTGGAACTTTCAAAGGGCACTGTCAAAGTTGAAACATGTTTTTCCACACAGCCTTTTAATCAAATGTCACCCACCCACCCCACAGTCCCCCATGCATTTTGGTGTATTGGCTTTTTCATTCTGTGTCTTGCTTACTTCATATTAGTATGAGGAAGTAATTTTGATTTGTGAGGTGTAGACATTTAAATATTTCCCTGCATATGTTCTTTATTTTGTAATTATGCTTGAATTTGGTACATCCTGTAAAATTAAGTTGTAATTGCTCAGTAAAATGCTACATAGCTGGTAAAGGTTGTGTTCTGTTAATTTAAGTAATTTTATATATATTGTAAAGGTAAGCAATAAGGCCTGCTTTAGGCAGGTTATTTGCTGTTTCTGAATTCACAATGCATATAACAGTATTTTATGGATGCAAAACAAAGGTTATATCCATCTATTTGTATCAGTTATTCAATTTGCCTTTGGCATGTTGACAGTATTCTGTTAAATAGCATGTATGTCGTATATATTTAGCCAAGCTATATGTATTAACACTCTGAACTTCACTGGCATCTGTGCCTTGTCTTAGTCACACCACGCCATAGAGTGCAATTCCTTCCCTAGTACAGGGTCTCCTTCAGAGTGCAGGGCCTCTTTCTGCCGAGCTCAGAGGCCCCACTGGCACTGTCCTGATCCAGAGCTAAGGATGATGTGAAGAAAGGTTGTAAAGACAGGTGCATTGCATGTCTGTGCATAGTCCAGGGTGTGGAGAATTTCTTGAAGAGGTTCGGTTTTTGTATTTGGCTTATATAGTAGCTGTAGTTGACAATCCCAGCAACGCTGTCCAAGCCTCTTAAGGAAAAGCTAGGTATCATTCACTTGAAATTAGTCAGCTTAGACAGGATTTAACAGAGTGCCTAATTGTCCACAGCTTCCCTAAACAACTCGAGTCTGTTGCTTCCACTAAAAGTTTAGGTTTAGATCAAAGGAAATAGGTAAACACTCATCACAGGGAACTTAGCAGAGGATATGACTGTTACTTTTAGCTAGACCTATGTGAAGCTTGTGGACGTTAACCCATTCTGCTCCTACTTTATGCTTTGCACTGATTTCCTTGGTTCTGACCTTCAATATATAGCTTTGGTCTCCAGGTAGTTAAAAACCCAAGGCTCTTCTAGGTTTACATCCCTTTTTAAGAGGACTTTTTAGTTTTTCACTCATGTTACTATAAGACATTTTTGAAAGGTGTAATTAGTCTTTTTCTGCTGTACTACTGACCCTGTTCCTAAATGGGAACTAAATTTAATATTAACTTTTATAATGGGAAACTACTTTGAGTCATTAGCAAACGTGTTTCTTTCCATTTTCCTACAAAGGCTGCCTTAGTTGTGGCAATTATATCTGCCAGATGAGTGGGAGAGTTTAAAGTGATTTTAAGGACAAAAGGTTTTTTAGCTTTTTCCCAACACTGTTCTGTAGTTCGTGTCAGAACTTTTTCTCTTGACTCAGGTAATTAATCTGCTGGTGTGCTTTTTTCTTTTTTCTTTTTCCTCAATGCCATACATCTGTGCTAGAAGCTGCTTTTGTATGTCAGATGTTGAAGAGTCTTTGGAGAAGGGGTTTTGTATTCACAGGGCAAGACCAAATACAGAGAGCTTACCAAGTATTCCAAGGGACTCCATGCTGCAGTAGGGAGGATTTATCCCTGGAGAGCTGTTCATGTATGAACTTGCTAGGAAATAACTGAGGCAGAGCCTCTGATTTAACTAGTCCCCGCTCAAGTCACATCAGTGGTATTGGTTTGCTGTATGAGTAACTAAGATTTGTATGACTGTCACCTGGAGGTGTATTCATGCATTCCTCCTGCTAAAGCACCTAGGGACCACTTGTAGTCACGCATGGTGCAGATGACCATAAGCAAGTGTCAGGTAAGGAAAAATGGGTTCTTTTTCCCCGTTTTTGGAATATCATCTATGTGTATGTTTACAAACCAAAACTAAATTTTGCAAGTCAGTATTAATCTTAAGTTGTTGTCCATGCTGTGTGACCTAGTTAGTTGCAAAGCAATGAGAAGAGAACATTGCAAAGGCAGTATCTTACGGATTCAGATGTTAGAAAAGAGCAAAACTAAGGCTGCTGTACAAATGTATCTCAGTCTCCTTGTGCCTGGGAGTCCTTATGTCCACTCTGCAATGCTGCTGTTGCCCATTCCCCCAGCCTCCTACAGGAGGAGGATGCTCCTTCAGCAGCGATTTAAACGTTTTATCCATGTCATGTGATCTTTGGCTTGTTTTTTCTGTACTGCATGCATTCAAACTGCAGGCAGGCTTGTTACTGTCTTCAAGGGTTTTTCTGTTGTGCTTAGTATTATAGCTCTGGTTCTTCAGTAGCACTGATCTTCACAAAAATTCTTATGATAGAAGAGGTAAAATTATTATAGTTTTGGGCACAGCAGGCCAAAGGTTGAAACATGCCTCCTTATGCTGTATTCCCTGGGACTCTGCTGTTTTAGTCTCCTCACTGTGAAGGAAGCACTTATCTTGGCATTCCCTACACTGGCTGTCACAAAGGTGCCCCAGCAGAGTGAAGATGGCATAGAGAACAGCAGTTCCTGCCTAGCTGACTCCTAAGGGCTAGATTCTGCAACTTGAGTAGTCTTATTTTAATAATATTACAAAGACTTCAATAACATGAGCTTGCACATGAGCTTGTTCTAAGCAAATGAGGTAAAAACTACATTCCTTCATATGCATGAGATTCAATGGCTGACTTTGACCTTAAAAGGTTCTCTTCAGGGACATCTTCATACTTGAGCAAAGGCATAACTGCCAGTGGAGGTGGGCCATACCTCTGAAGAAGCATCACTGTGGCAGAGCAGGAGCATGGTTTAACCACTGCCTTGCCGGTATGTTTAACAGGTATTTAGTGGAAGAGTGATACAATGCGACATTACTGCATTACACTTCCCTGCTGTGCTGCCTGTTCTTCAGTTATTTCTCAGGTCTGGTTCTCCCTCATCCCAGGGAGCTCTTCCTTATCCCTCCACTCTGCTTGTCCAGCCCCAGTTGCTACCTCTCACACTGAACAACTGCTAGGTCTACTCTTAGACCTGATCTCTGATGATCTTTCCAAGCTTCAAAAACCTAATTGCTGCTTCTGTCTCCTTACCTATATGCTCTCCTTCCCTGCCACCTTTCCCTGCTGGTTTCCTGCTTGTACTGCCTCATCACCCTGTCCATTTCCCCATAACCTATCCCTGTCCACTTCTGCCTCTGGATCTACCCTCTGGTATTTCAGGTCATTGCCCAAGAGTATGGGAAGTCAGAGCTTTCCAAAGAGAAGTTAATCACATTTATTTTCAGAGAGATTAGCATGGGATTTTTTACCTACATTTCTCAAAATCGCCTGAGATTATTTTTGCGAGGGTTTCACTAATAAGGATTTTCATAAATAAAAGGTTTTCACTAATGAGGATTTTGACAAAAAATACAGTAGGCTGAAGCTCTGTATCTAGAAAATACTATCCCAACCCTAGCTAGTTTTGCTACATGACAGGCACCTGAAAGCATTGTTTCCTAATGGAAATATTTGGCAACTATTCCTCATGGATGACACCAGCCTGTGATCGGGTTCGTCTTGCTTCACAGCCCAGCAGAAGGGGTTTGTGTGGTGAATGTTTGTCACCGTAATTCCTCTACAAATTATTTGGAGTTGGGATTTTCTAAAGCATTTAGGACAACATGAGACATTCAGCTATCACTGAATTATGAATTAAAATGGGATTTAAACTTCACCACTTGAAAATCCAGGTCTTAAGATTGCAGATGGGTACTTCCTCTGAGCAGTTTTTCTATCTAACCAGCACTCAAATACATAGGGTTATATTTTGAGGTGAAAATGATTTCTATTATATTCATACTTGAATCCTTTATAATCTTTCACTGCACTTGCTGGTGCTTCATACCAAACAAACATTTAATGCAAAAGACAATCCTCTAGCCTTTTTATCTATTTCTAAAACTTTTAATACATATTTATAGTGAGAACCAGTTGTGACAGCTGTCATGCTGACTCAACAATGCCTACAGAGAAAGAGAGAGACAGGTTAACCAGAGACTAACTTTTATTGTGCATTTTTATGCAACAGAACAAATGGAACTGGAGGTATGTTGTAATAAAACCAATATTCAAATAAGAATTAACACCTGAAATAGTAAACTTTAGGTAACAAATGTCTTTATAATTAAAAAATATTGACTGTTTAAAAAATCTCTAAGATTTTATATTCTTTAAAAGAAATGTGTGTTGCCACATAGAAAACAATTCACACATCCTATAGAAATTATCACAAAAACCGTACTAATCTATATTACACTATGCACTTTTTTTTTTGTACAGTATCTGGTAAAGGTCTATCCCTAACCTGTACTTACTCTACACAGTACAATCATCATTAGAAAGTATTCATAGAATTAACTACACCATAACAATAAAAATATCAGGATTAATGGTTTTTTAATCACAGTTTCTCCACAAATATTTGTCATAGAAAATATAGCGAAGGCATGTTGGCACAGATGGGCGTGCAGTACTGCTACACAAAGTTTGAGAGAAGGCAGATACATAAATGACAGTAAGATTAAAGAGTATGGAAGGGTAAGACAAGAATCTCTATTCTCCTGGGACTTTCTGGAGTGACATGATAGATAGCAGTTTCCTTCTGTTGCAAGCCTGCTGTCTACATCCAGAGCTGGGAAGGGATGTGCTGACTTTCAAAGCACACTGCTTAAATACAGATATCTCGCTGTGCAAGGGCTTACGTGCTATCTATTATTTCAGGTCCCATCCTATTATGTCTAACCTCTTGCGGATATTTAGACACTTCTATGTGTATGAATTTATAATGCCTTACGAACAAGTTAATTGGAATAAGCTGTTGTGAAAGGTTTGGGTTTTTTGTTTAAATGAAATGGATGGGTCAAGAGCCAAGTGTCCACGACGGCAATTAAAACCAAAGGAAAGTTGTCATACTTTGTTATTTCAAACCCAAACTTGAACAAAAAAAGGATGAGCTGGTGTCTGCTAATGCCTAGCTGTGACTATGATTCATGTCACTGGCCAGTGCACACAAGCAACTGAGAGCAAAATTTTATCTGTAAAGAAAACCTGCAAAGCCATCCCTTGTGCCAAAGTGGCTTTCAGGATGAAACTATACATTTGGTTATTTTGCACAGTATGAGAGTAGAGGATTGTGAGAGGTTCCAGGATGCTGGCTACACATTTTATGCTAAAAATAAAGCTAGGCTTACTAGTTACGTCAGCATATCTTTAGGTTATTAAGTGAGAGAGGTCTGTCCAGCCCAGTAATTCTGTGACTGTTAAAAATGAAACATTTGTATTTTTAATCTCATACGATTAAACATTTGAAAGGAAACCATCACAATGTTTACAAAAATACAGCATGATACATATCGCTGTGGACAAATTTACAGTAGAATGTTGACTCACACGTTCTGACATGTTTTACCAAGTAGTTCTGGCAAGTGTCACCACATTAAACATAGACCAGCAAGACTTACACCATCGGAGCAATGTAACATCTTCTATTACAGTTCTTTTAAAAAAAGTGTAAGTTCAACACTGAAAAGCTACTACAGGATATCTGTACCATGACATTTCTATACACTGACTCTCTCCTCCAGGGGCCATCATGCACTGCTGACTGCTCAAAGAAAGTCACCCCCTGCCTGTAGTGAGGGATGCTGTCCCAAACCCCTTGGCCTGGTGAGGTCATGACTAAACTGCTCATTCATTTTTAGAAAATAAATGAGTTATTCTGAGGCAGGCACGTGCCTTTCAACCCCCTTTTTAAAATCACCAAAAATAGAACGAATTGAGAGGTATTAGACATTTAAGGGCCTAAAGCATATCCTGGTTGAGCAAGGTCCTGTTTACAGTGGAGCCCGTGTCCCAAGATGCCCTGCAGGCCCCCTATGAGAGAGTGGTCACAACCACAGGCAAAGAAGAGGCAGGGGTCAGGAAGAAACTGCTATATGGGTGAGCTGACCTTTGAGAGACTGCCTCTGTCCTCTGTCCTCCATCCATGGTCAGGCTGCTGGAGCTAGAGGAGCGCTGCCCTTCCTGGTCTTTGAGGAAGAGGCTGGGTGCCTCTTGCCCTGCCCAGCACATGGGGAGAAGATGAGGAAGGAGAGGAGAAGGGTAAAAGGAACAATCAGTAGCTTCTCTCGTGGCTTGCACAAGGCAGTTAGGAAAGCTGGGGAGTATGAGATATGTGTTCAGGAGAGTCACCGCTGATGAGGTAGCACTAAGGATGGTCAAAAACTTTCTTTCCAAAAACCAGTTCTCTGTACCTGCCAGTGGGGAAATGTTGCCTTAGGGAGGGCTGGTTCAGGCCAGGAAGGATGCCAGTGCTGGCCTGAAAGACTGGACAAGGGTAAAGAGATGGAACACGTGGAAAGGGTTTTATTTCTTTGGCATTGTGTATTTCTGGAGTGCATCAATTCGGAGGGACAGGCGACTCCTAAGCCTTTAAAATTTAAGTTTTTCAGTGGACTGATTTCTATTTTATTTTAAAGTCAGTAGCTGCTTCCAACGTTGTGCACCACCATGAATTCTGCTCTAGCACGGTTATTTTTGTAACAGCTTGCTTAATCTGGACCTCGTGTTTACTTACAACAGAAGTTTAAACTAGGTTGGTCTTACCCAACCCTTCCCTGACCACATTGCTGAGCATCTGACTCTTAGACCAGCTCATTGCCTCATCTATTTCAAGGAAAGGATATAAAACACAAATGAAAGCAAAACCAAGAAAAGGCAATTTAAAGCCTCTGGAGCTACATAATACATCTGCAGAATAGGAACAGACAAAGCAAAACCTGTCTTCTGAAATGGCAATTTGGTTTTAGCAATCTTATTTTAATGAAAACTGTCATGATCAACTCTAATCCCCTAGAAATCTAGATAAATATAGCGTCTATCCGATATACAAAGCAATTTTTATCTATTGGAAGTACCTGTTATTCTTCTGGGTCTTTGAAGGACTCTGCTGTTGACAAACACTGCTGTTTTACCTGGGAAGCCTAATTTCCTGGCAGAGCTGGCTAAAGGAAGTCCCTGAATTTTCCATCTCGTGCAGTATTTTAAGGTAGTATTTATAATTATGGTATTTTCTGTTAGGAAATGGAGACCATTTCTTTTTTTTTATTATAAGAGTGCAGACTTGTTTTGGGAAAGCAAATTGTACCCAGGCTCTTCTGGGTCCAGACCTGGGCTTATTATCAATAGGCAGATGAGACAGTAACTGCTGTTTCTTTTGATATCTTTATAGTTTTTAAATGACCTCTCCTCTAGAACTAGATGAAATGAACTGCAATTTCCTTTTGAGGGTGCTATGAAGGATTTGGAAATAACAGGCACTGAGAAGTCCCATACAGCAGGTCTTGACATTGATTTCTTTCTGTTAACTGGGACACGTTAGGATGGAGAAGATGAAATGTATGCAGTATGTGTTCAAACATGCTTTGGACTATTAAATGACAGCGGGGTAAGTATGTTTAACAAATAGTCTCTCCTAAATTAAGTGGCTGCTACTGTTGTAGGAGGTTCTTCTCACTGCCATCAATCACCAGATCCATCTTGCATACCTCTATTGAAGACTTCATCCTGCGACCCTGGATGGTCAGTCCCTTCATAATATGAGTTCCCATTGTGAAGGAAAGTCCCCACGGCACGCCCTTGACGAGCATGTCCCACTGCGTCACTGAATACCTTGTTTATTTGCTCTTCGGATGGCATCCACCAGTCCGGGTTGGAAGTACAGTGCATCCTAATGAACTCTGCAGGAAAACATGCAAGGATAAAAAACAACTTGTCTTTGCAGCACCCGTTATTGGCCAGTTTTTGGAAGCTCATGGGAGGTAAGAAAGGGGGCATTACTGCTCTACTTAAGTAGAAGTAAAGCCTTATGGGGGATGCCATGACAATGCCACTTGGACCTATGTTATTTTTGTACAAGTGTGTTTCTCCACATGCAGTATGTGTTGTTATATGTGAGCTAATTATGAGACACATGGGAGCTGGAGATTAAATCCCTTCTTGCAGGAATAAAAAGAATAATTTGATGTGACAGCTGTGATTCAGTGTGTGCAATACATGTGAAAGCTAATATGAACTGGGATGTGTTTCATTTGAAACCTGTTGTATATCTGTATCCAAGGTGATTACTCTGGTGGATCTGTATGATCTCCCTCTGCTGGCTGCTTCAACATCTGCGGGCTACAGTAGCCCACAACCTGCTTGAGAATGTCACTACCGTTATTTCATTTGGTATGTCTGTTTGGAATGTCTTTCATTTCAAGTCCTTCTCTTTCCATCTTCCTGAATCTGACACCTATTTTTCAGAGAGTAAATTGGCCTTAGAAATAGCTAAATGAGATGAAAGGGCTAATTTGGGGAGCCTTGCAATAGTTTTCAATGCAGGAGAAAATGAATTGTACTGCATGTAATTTGGCTATTTAAGTTGCTGCTGCTTCCACATACAGCTATTTTTATGTGATGATTACATTTTTCATAATTTATTTTTCAGATTCTTTGACATGCAATATGCTAAACTTGCAGAAGGCGCCTTACCAATTCTGGAGTCATAACTGCTAGGCATAGCTCAAATAGGTGTATTTGGACTTTGAAACATCCAAATACAATTTTAAATGTGAGGGTGCCTTATTAGATATATTAGATACACTGTACCTCATATGGAAACTGAGCTCCTTATTTATTCTGTAACATAGTTATTCCCTCATGTGGTATTGTGTGTCCCAGGATATTTTTAAATTCTATTTTCTTCTGTTGACAAGCCAACAGCACAATAAATGGCATAAGGTAACCTCATTACTGTCACCACATCTTGAGACCAGAGAATGCTGTGCTTTCACATGAGTTCCTGTGCCTGCAAGGTATCTCATCTGTTGGACAATTAGGATATGATTTTTTGCATAGCTCCTTCAGCAGTGTGTCTGCAAGTGATAGCTATCTCAGTTTTAAGTTCATTTCCCTGCAAATCCACACAGGCAATAGTAATTCCTACCTAGTTACATTCACATGGGGCTCCACCGACTGGTGTTTTTCTCAGGAAAATGGTAACCACGTAAAGGAGTAATGCTGTAATTTAAGTATGCCAGACTGTTTTAAAGCTGGTTCCAGACATCAGTCAGTTGTGGGAATATATTAAAAATGTTTATATGTGTTTAAACTACTCTAAGTGCAGAGAGAGAAACAGTTTGTACTGCATAAGGCATAATTGGACGTGCTGAGAATTACAAGTCAGACACTTGTTACCTTGGAGCAAATGGGTAAGAGCCAGTAGCCAGCTCTTGGCACCAGAGAAAGTTGTGTTCCCACCCACGCGTGAAAGCCCAAAGGGAGAGAGCTGTCTACTCTGCTTTCTTAACTGGTCCTTAGGTACTGAAAGTTTTGGCTTTCTCTTCAAGCATCTGCAAAGTAAGGGAATTGGCCCTTTTCTTTCTCCCAAGGAGTGTTCCACATGTTCTGTATGTCTAGGACCCAGAAAGGAGAGTAGCCATAAGCAAATGTCCATCTACAGGTCGATTTACTGTTAGTCTTGGTGGGAGGCAGGGGGAAGAAGGAGGAAAAAAAGGGTTGTGCATAAATTCTTAGGTGAAATTTACAGTCATTTAGTAAATGGTCAATGCATTTGTATTTAGCCTTCATTATCCAAGAGAACCTTGGGGACCCTGAATCTCGTTCCACACCTCTGTGTGTTACGGTGTGCAATGGACTTGCCCTTGTATTAAGCTCTGATAAAATACAAGGTCTGGTAGAGTATCATGTAACGGGTTAACAGGTTCCTTTGTAGTAAAAAAGAGCCTCTTTGACTAATTTGGCTGTATGTAAAATCTGAGTTCATCACCTGGTTACATCAATGTAGCCCACCTACAAGTCTTATCAACTTTGCCTTGCTGGAGTCTTCTACCCTAAATAGGAAGAGGCTCCGTCTGATGTATATAACCACTCCAGCTGGATGACTAACGATGTTTTTATCATTGACTGATCAAACTTCAGCTTTTTACACTGCAGTGATTAGTAAAACATTCTTGAAGTCAGTTTAACCAAAATTTCATGTATGTGCTCACAAAATATTAAATACATTAAAGAAACACTAAGCATATGCATTCATAAAATGCAGATACTGATACTACAAACATGTTTTAAATTGTGCTTTAAAAAGGCCTGTTTCATATGTTTCGTTTAAAAAGCCCAGTACCAGGGCTTTTTTTTTTTTAAAAAATTGAACAATTTTAGGAAGCCACAGAATGAACTGCCACAACAGGTAATTCTTCTCAATCTGAACCCTTTCTCTATATTGTCCAATATCCTCACTCTCTGATGTTGTAAAATGCTTGTAAAATTCCCCCACCTTTTCAAGCTAAACATGAGACAAACTTGTTTCCTAATTTTTTCAGTCAACTGCGCATCAATACTCCAAAAAAGAAGTTAAATCCTTGACAATGTATTTGTATACACTCTGTATGTAATAAACCTGTAGATAGTCTTGGCTCTACAAAATGTTTAAACCTATTCTGAAACTTGGTTAGCTTTTAACTCCAATGATGAACTGTGGCCTATGCTTACAGTGCATCAGGCTATCCTTTGGTCCATTTTGCTGTATATCTCTGTTAAAGAATGCCCTGTTGGTTTACTGTAAAAGAGTGTAATCGGGATTGTCTGATTTTCCTTCTCTGCTGTTTCAAGTGTATCAGTATTGTGTGCCCTCATATTTGTTTCCTCTCTCAAATAAGCAGCCCCATTTTTTCCCATTAAGCCCAACACATATATAATACATACATACATATGTATGTATGTATATAAAAAAAAAAGTGGAGGGTTTCTGGCTGCTTGTCACCTGCCTGTGAAACCCCTTCTAGCTCTGCAACTGTCAGCCCAATGCTTCTACTATAAGCCAGAGCCAATGTGGTGAAATGAGATCACATATGGTGGACACTGAGCGAAAAGATGCAGTACCTCTGAGACATGTTACTTTTACTGGATCCAGAGGACGTCTTTCAGGACCTGTCTCTCCTGACTGCACTGACCTTTTCCTTTTTCCAAGGCCGCATGAGTACTTAAGCTCATCGGTTGTGAAAACAAATCTGATGAGATAGCGAAGGAGCCGTCGTCCATCTTTCTTGGAAGAATTTACAGCCTCATCCCACTGTTTACTAGTGATGTAGACAGGGTAGTTGTTCAGCAACTGCTTGCTCCCCTGAAAAAGTGAAATATTTCCGTTGCTTATTTTACAAGACAAGTAAAGATGTCAGTTGCAATAAAAAATATGACGCGATACTGACAGTAAAACACATCCTGAAGTGAACATGTAATTGCTTTTACTGAGATGGGTACTTTTAAGATTAAGTTTCCATTTTCTAGAACCCAAATCTGGTAAGGTACAAGGAATACACTTTGAGAGGTAGCTATTGATAATTTCCACTTTAACAAGCAGGTTAAAAAGAGTTAAGAATCAGTGACTGGGTATCTATTTAGATATAAACTTCCTTCTTAATCTGTTAAATGCATAAAAAGGGTCTTTGAAGAGTGTGATCAAATGGATCACTACATTGCAGCTGACAGTTTACTTCAGAAGTGACTCTTTTAGTCTATTTTTATAATAAATTTATTACTTCTGTAGAACACACCTGAAACTTGACGGCAGTTATGTTGCTGTGAAAAATGTAAAGAAAATAAATAAAGGAACTATGAAAACTAAATGCTTCATTATTATTAATGAATGCTGTATTAACTCAAATTACAGCTTTACAGAAATGCCACCATGTCAGCTGGAAAGAAATTTTGCTTTTAACCTTGATAATTTGTGTGCTTCAATATTCCAAAATTAAATGAATGCTGTACGACTAATTATGGGGATTTCTGTAATCCACACACATTTATAAGCCCTCTTTAGTCGATAGTACCTAAATTGTATTTAATTCTTCTTGCCCATAAAATGCTATTTTAGCATTACCCAATTAACATATGATGGTACTGTTAATATACTTGAAATAAATGAAGTACACCCCCTGCCCCCATCCTCTTGGAGACTCATTAACTTTCACAGCTCCACCTCTTTATTAAAACACATAAATCTGGAAGCCCAATTAGTAAAATCTTCTTATAGCCCCCATCTTAGACAGGAACTCACACTGAACTACAGAAACACGGATCTGATGCTCAACAGAGGCAATCAGCCACATGCTGTACTTGTGTGCAACTGCTGCAAAGTTCCCCTCATTGCTACTAGATCTTTGATACCTGAAAACTATTTTAAGGACTACCCTTGCCTCCTTTCATGTATTTATTACAGCATCCTGGGAGACAGCTCTAGAGCATCTTTGAAGCTTTTCCTCAGGTATTTGCTTTTAACTTTTTTGC
The DNA here is from genome assembly GCF_000696875.1 of Nestor notabilis. Lineage (NCBI taxonomy): Eukaryota > Metazoa > Chordata > Aves > Psittaciformes > Psittacidae > Nestor > Nestor notabilis. Next base: position 20,808 of record NW_009944685.1, read on the forward strand.
AAGTTTGCTAAATATATGAAAGGTAGAATTTAGTGAAGGCCATGATGAGAAGGTGATTACAGAATCTGTAAGATTTAGGGTACCACAACCTGCTGGGGTTTAGTGTCACTGGGAGCTGAGCCTATGTGACTGTCTGCTACTTGTTCAGCTCAGTGCAAGCTGCTGGCAAAGATGGCTACAATCAAATCCAAAACTCTGCAAAGGAAGCCAAAATATAAAGGAAGACATGGGCTTTGTCTGTCAGAGGGACCCCTCCCCACCCCCAAAACATCTCAACTCTCCATTCCCCCTGTAGCTTGTAAATCCAAGTTTGTCATCCCTAAGAAAAAGACCTTTCAACTATAGTCTAATTCTGGTATCATTTGAGACTTTTTCTTTTCACTTGACTTAACTCTTCCCACCACTGCAAAAGGGCCAGGGTCAAGTCCTTCCCTCCATTCATGATTCAAGAAGCTGCTTTAATTTCTGCCAGGTACACACACCCCTGGGAAGCCAGTAATACATCTGAGGAGTTCTGCCATGGAAAGAACATTACCTTCCATTCAGCCCAGCGTCCCATCCTCTCCCAACATGGTGAAGAGGCTGGGGAAGGAAGACGAGCAGGGGGACAGCATGGAAAATTCTTTGGGACTACTGCATGCTTACGCTGAAGAAACCGTGACCACTCCATCTCAGGGAAAGCTGACACTAGCATTTCCTTGGCTTGTTCTGCCACAGGACCATCTGCTTCCCATGTTGCTGCTTATTTCTTCAGCAACTAGCTCCGCATCTCTTTTATATAAAGCAAAATATTTTCCTACCTTAGATTTCTGAAACCTATTTGTCTTTTTTTATTAAAAACATTGTAATGAACCAAGGACCTTTTTTGTTGATACCAGCACAAGTACAAGCTACAGCTAGCGCTGTAGGTACTGCCTTGCTTTTAAGCTCTGGCAGGCAGAAGCAATGCAATGCAAGCCCATAATGGCACAGTGTAAGTCTCCAGGCTTGCTCGTGTCTGTTAGGGTTGGATGCTCATATACGGCTTTGCTAAGTAAGAAGCTATCCTAGAAGCTGCCTCTGTGTTTAAATGTATGGCACTGATAGAAATAGGGTGCAGAAAGGCCCAACATCTAAATTTCATGAGAGCTCACATTACTATTAAGTGAGAAGGTAATAAATTCTGTGTAATCTCCTCAGCCCCAATTTTATTACACTTCTCTCTTATTCCCACTGAAATTTAGGGAATTTTTCCTCATTCTTCTCCAAAGGCATGATATAGTGTTACGTTACTCTGTGAAACAATTACTAGGTTCCTGCTACAGATACACTTTCATTACTTCCTCTGAAAGTAAAGCACTTCTGGGCAAAAGATTCTCAGTAAATATATGATGCAGTTTGGTGTGTCCAGCAGTCATTAAACTAAAACAAACAGAAAACCTTCCAGAAATGAAATAAGCAGACCCTGAAGGAAGAACCAAGGTACAAATGCGTTCATGCTTGTATTTGTACACGATTAAGCTTATGAATAAAAGATTAGCATCTATGTGTTTAATTGAATAAAGAATTCTGCCACATCATAAGAAGCTATTCCATGTGGGATGTTAGAAAACAGCCTCGGTTTTCACAGTGCTTGAAAATTTTAGTTATGCAAAAAAACATTAAATAAAGGAAAATGAATCCCTGAAATACATTTGAGTGATAACAGCTAATGATATATATGTATATGCATAGGTATAGGTATATGTATGTATCAATTTGCACAGCATAAAACTGAATGCAGGAGCAAAGTGATGCACACCCTGAACTGCTGCAAAGCATCTTCAGTGAAGTTGGACTACGTGAGGCTTGCATACGTATCATTTATGTGCAAAGGGAGGTCAGACTAGACGTAAGCATTCCCTCTGATTTTGTTTGTGTAAATAATGGGTAGTGACATGCATACCCTACATATGTGAAATCATGCATAGCAAGAGCCTCAAATGCAGACAGTCTAAACTAGAAAAGTCTCAACAAAACCACTTCATTTGAGGCATTTTTACAAGCCTGGATAGAAACACAGTCGAGCAAAATTAATGTGAGCTACACCAGAGCTGATAGATATATCTACCTTCTAGAGAAGGGGAGGACTTAAATTTCCTGCTTTTTCACTGCAGCCCTTTTAAACAGATAATAATTGCAAAAATCCCCAAACTCCATTATCAAATATAAAATCGTCAACACTCAACGTTTAGTTTGGGTTGCTTTCTGAAAAGCAAGAGCACTCTAAAAACTTGCTGAGGTCTGTATTCGCCTCTGCCTGCAAAATGAAGGAAACATGTATCTTAGCATTAACCGTCTTAGGGCTGCATCAGAGCTATACTAACTGTATACACATGCATGTCTGTGTCCATACACACTACATACTGATACCCACCATGCATGGGCTGCAGCCCCCATGCACTGGCAATCCCTGCATGCAGCCACTGCAGTTTTCACTGCAGTTTCACTGCCACTCAGCTGCAGTTTTCACCAGGCTAGCACCAGCCTAAATTCTACCCACAAAAGTGAGTCTCTGAGGAAAGGCGAGAGAAAAATTACCCAAAGCAAGGCAAGTGCAGCTGGTGCCAATGGAGGAAGTTATGTGCTGTCAGTGAAGTCATCCTACATTATGCTAGAGATGAGTCTCCTCCATTTGGGGATTACTGTACCTAAGAATGACAGTTTAATAATAGATTTCACATATTTTTACTACCAAATATATTCTTCCAGCACCTACTGATTTATTTGCCTACATGTTTTCAATGAATTGTCAAACATAGATACGTAGTTTGTCTTCACTGCTTACTACCTCAGTCGGATGGTCTGTTGGCTGTGGTACCATAAGTTGGTTGTGATGCTGAAGTACAGTCTTCAAATAATCTAAAACAGTCTGGCAGGGCACTGCGTGAAAAAAAATTGCAATTACTGTATATTAGCTATCTTGCACAAAATTGAACAACAATATTAAATCAAACAGTATTCTTCAGGATCTGTTTCGTATGTCTGTGAGATTTATTTCTGACAGGAAATACTCTTCATTTGGATTTGTGCAGACATTTCATTCAATAAATATACAATAGCTGTTGTACTGCCTATGTTGAAATCTCCGACATTGCTTTTATTTTCTGACCACTACTTTTCAAAGGTTTTTTTTCCTAGTTTGAAATTATAATTATACAAATACAAATTAGGTCAGCAGTAATAAGGAAAAAACCTGTAAGTACTGTAAACAGCCCAACCATACAAAGGAGAAACCATTTCTTGGACCTAAATCATGCACTGATTAACATGTAAATACACTCAAGTGTTTTTGAAACTACAGTCTCATTAACTATACTGAACAGATTTAATGATTCATATACTTTAATTTCTCTTCCCTCCCTCCTCCCAAATTTGTTATAGAAGTAGGTGTTAGGCAAATTGCCTTATTTCCCTTTCCCTCATCCTCCCCCCTTTCTATTCCCATCACTCTCATCCATTTCAGTAGTGGTACCAACATCCTATTCCCTTCTGCTGAGGTGATAGGTTAATTAGGGATGATTCAATTACAGGTCTCTCTTAAGCAGATGCTGCCACATCCCTGATTAACTCTGGAGTATTTTTGAGATACAGTGCTTTTCCTCTGAGCCTGAAATACCATAGAAGAATTAAACAGATATTAACCCAACATTAAAACTGACTAATGCAAGAGTAAATTAAGCATAATTTTTAAGGTACCTTACCACTCTCACATTTCGTATGGGTTGTTTGTGTAAAATATTCAGAGATAATCATAGCTTCAGCTAAAAATCCAGAAAAAATATTTCAGTGTTCTATTTTTTAAATATTATTTCTTGGCATTCAGCCTTTACACCTGGAAAAATGCAGTGTTTTGGGCTTTGTCATAAGCTGGCAATCTGAAAATAAGCACTGAAATCCCTAAGAACATCTCAAGGTAGGATATACAGGTATTTTGCACTCCTCCCTGGGCATTCACACTGTGCAGCAACTATGCCCCTCTGCAGGCAGACAGTGCGAAACACCTCTACTTTGTGCAAAACAGACTCTTTAAGCTAAGTGGTGTTACATCCAGCAGTCTGCACACAGAAGTCATGTAACGTGCCTGGTGTGAATAATAAATTCCTGTGTCATTTCACTCAGTGCTGACTTCTCCATGAAGACATCAGTGTATTTACTCCTGTTTCACTTGACAACATCACACTTTGCCATAGGAGGTTATGTGTTAGGCTAAAGTTAGCATTTCAAGTGATTTGTATTCGTTTTATTTCTCCAGTGACTTCACTCCTTATTGCTAGACCAGAGCTGCTACACAGTGACACTGCCATAGGAACAGAAAAGCCTTGATGCATTTCTTTTTGGTAGGAAAAATGCACTTTTAAGTCTCACTGGATGGTTTTGGAAAATGTTTCAATTCTGAAATAGTCAGAAGGACAGTCAAGCTTAATAGCCCCACCAACATGTTCTGTGGCTTTCCTATAATGACAGCTGTGTATTTAGCATATAGCAGCAATCAAAAAAATTTAATACAAGTTCTTATGTGGAATAAAGGAGAAAAATAATCACAGGTAACATTTTAGCGCACTGGATATTTGTAAGAAGGTGTGGCAAAAAAGAATTTGGCTTTTTCTCTAGAGAGTTAACAAGATCATAACCCTGAGAGCTGAAACTCTGCATGCTTAGGCACATATCCACTATCACTGACATCACCAACAAGGATCTGTGCCTATCGTAACCAACAGGAAAGATGCTAATGTCAGAATAACACTTGCTTGTTATGATTCAGTAGAAAGCCTGCGGGGAGGCAGTAATTTTCCTGCCCATTAGGAAGGAGCCTTAGCAGGAGGGGGAATGCTGGTCTTGCTAAGATGTTAAGCAGGACATGTGTAAGATGTGGCAGGTCTTTGTTGTTCACTGATTCAAGTTTTAAGACTTCTTACTCTAGCCATCTGCATGTTGTAACAAGTGCTTCTTCGGCATAGCTTGTCACAGCTCTCTCTGTGGAGTATCCTAATTTCTAATAAATAGTTGAACAGTGTGATAGCCACCAACTGTGCCACTGACAAAAGCCAGGCTGTGGTCTCTCAGTCTGACCTGCCACATAGCACAGCAACTCCCCAGGCTAAATTTTCTTTGCACCAGACAGCATCAGCAGGTAAACCCACTCTATCTCACAACCTGGGCTGGAATCGGCACCTCTTCATCATTTCTGAAACAGGCTGGTAATTCTGGTGCTGCCTACCAAAGCCCCTTAATTGTCCCAACTCTGGAACGGAGTTGCGGCAGACAGCTGAGGTTGCAGTCCCACCTGAAGCCACTGTTGAATGGCTGCTAAAACCTGGAGTTACAGTGGAAAAATATTTCTATGTGCTTACCATCATCATCATATTGGTGTGACTGCATCATTTAACTCTTCACAGAACAGAAATACTCAATGAGTAGTTCCATATTTTTGTCAAATCCTACTATTTCCATCTGATAATGCTTCAACACTGTTACTAGGACACCATATTTTTCCATTCATCTGCCAGGGAAAGAATGCTCCTCAACAGAATGTTTTAATTTTCTGATGATCCTAACCTCTGCTTCTTACTTCAACAATTTCCCCTCTATTCCATTTGTTATGTTTCTAACCGTTCCTTTGCTTTCCTTCTAAGCTGGTTGATTTTTTAACCACCATGAAACTTTTTCTCCTAGACAGTCTTTTGGGGCCTTCAACAACATGTTTTTAATATTTTCCAATTATACCCACTCTTTCTTATCCTTTTTTAAAAAATCTTTGACTACAATAGTTGTCTCCAACTTTTTACAAGGCATCAAGAACATCTCTATTATCTGTTTGGACTGTGGTTTTGCTCATTATGCTATTGGGCTGCAATCAATAGTATTGGCATCTATCAAAACAAGGGTTCTCATTTATCCTCTCCAAAATGTGGTCTCCAGTGTAACACACTCCAGGCTGCTTATATTGCCAAAGCACAGCACTATGAGGAGATACTTGGGTTTGCTGTAAATCAGGTCTATCTATCTCCAACATAAATAAAGGCGTTAACTCCCACCTGTCCCATGGTATCAGGCAGCCCTAGCGAGAAGGGACAGCTCACCACCAGCTCGGCTGTGTGGCTCCTTGCAGTGGCCTCACCCCCATAAGCAGTCAGTACGAAATCTGGTTATTCTGTTCATTAATAAGCTTTCGTGCTCTGTAGCTGACACTGGGTAGTACTCCTGATGGTGGTGTGCACAGCAGACTATGAATCCCTTAGCACTCAGGACCATTCACTTTTGAATAGTCAGCAAGGAGGGGAATTGGGAAGGGTGTACATCTACATCCACCCTGCTCAGACTGGCAGCTGTTAGTTAAGACTGGCTCAGCATTGCAATACCTCCTCCTTTGCTTGACCTTGAGCAATGCTTCACTCTTGAGTTCATTGCAGGGCATTTCTAAATTGATGCTCGACTGTCAAAAAGATGTAACAAATGATAGGGAACCTGCTGACGACTACATGACAGTGTGAATTTCTTATAACATTAATGGAGATGCCTTGTCTGCCTGAGATTTGGACAAGTGTGCAGTATAACATGGCTTGGATTATTTTAGCTCATACACTCATTTATTTCAATAGTCAGCTGAAAGCCAGTGAAAGCTGCATGGATGGGCTGTGAAGACAAGTTGTTGGGGTGCAGTGAGCTGAAAAAAGAGTGAGAGGTAAAGAGAGATGGGGATTAGTAAAGAGGATTTGTAGGGTAGTCAAGACCCTACAAATTTGGATGTTTGTAACTGGACAATAACAAAACTAGCACCCATTTGTAGTGAAAGCAGACAGCAGAAATCAGACGAATCAACACTGCACACAGAAGAGTGTTAAAAGATTGGCTAAACTGATCTACGTGCCTGCCAAAAACAGGAAAGGGAGAAAAAATGATAGCAAACATCCTGATACTTTTAAAATCCCTCTCCGTTGTGTTTTCCAAGAGGAGTGGAAAGCCATTTAACTTCTGTTAATCTGCAGCTGAAAAGCCATTGTATTTCTTTTAATTTTCTTTTGCAAAAATATTTATTCCAGAAAAAAGAAAGAATGTGCCTCTTCCATACGCCCCTGGGATGTGCACCTCTGCCTAAACACAGAAGACATAAAACAAGGTAGCTTTGCAACTCTCATTTAAACGATGCTGACACATTCTCCTGTAGCTTTTATTTTTGTCTGTGCTCCCTCATTTTCCTTCTGCTTAATAGGAGGTACCTCTTCTTGTCCTCCCTTTCAGCCGTGAAGTCTTCAGGACAGGGACCTCTCCTGTAAACCTCTCTAGTTTGTAGTAACTGCTGGTAACTAGCAGGGAAACCCAGGAGCCCCTGGTGAGTGGGGACAGGACTTTGTGTCACTAGAATGACAAATGCTGACCTGAAAAACACAAACCAATGCTGAACCACAGCTCCCCACAGCACTCCACCAGCGCTTGCTCCCCAGAGTAGGCTAGGAAATCTGATCTCAAAAATTCTCACGGGTTTTTACCCAGAAGCATGGAGAAAACAGTTTAATAAAGCCCTGGTCTGCTGCAGTTACATGGTCCAGTAAGTTTTTGTAGTTAGGCTGGTTTAGCAAACTAAGCTGGCACCCCTAAACTGCAAGTAAAGCAATGCTGCAAATTCAAAGGGGTTCTCGTGCCAAACACTGGGTAATCACGCTCAAGACTTTCTCTTCCTGAAGTAACTTCATGCTTTGAAGCTGAACAGCAGAAAAAGGCCAGAGATCAGACCACAACATCCAGAACATCAAGGGAAACCAAAGAAGTGGTTAAATGTGAACATCAAGGGAAAAAAAGAACAGGACATGAAAAAGTGTTCGTCATAACCCTTGATGGATGCTTTATCTTTGCTGCAGCTGTGGTAGGCTCTTTGGAAACGCGATGCTCTAGAAGTATAAAGGAGACAGGATTTGGAGGGAAAAGTTTGTAGGAAAAAGTAATATCTTTTATTAGATCATCCGATATAGTCAGGAAAGAGAGTCAAGCCTTGGGCACACAAAACCTCCTGAAAAACTTGTCTGACTTTTTCAATTACATTGATATTAACTTGACCTGCAAATCCCACTTTGCTTTGGCTACCTCCAGCCACCATGAACGCCATCTCTATCAGTGATCATTTCTCTACATTTGAGGGAGTTTTCCACCCCCATCCTTCTGCTGTTTGCTGGCGTAGTTTTTGCTGCCAGATTAACAAGGTCAGAATAATTACCGTATTTATCACACTCTGTTTCACCTTACTTATTTATACCTTTTCACTACTTTCAGGGTGGTTTGTCCAAAACCATGCAGCAAAGCTGGGAGCACCAAGAGGCAAATCCTCACTCACGACTCTGGCCTTTGCTTTAACCACCTGGAAACATTTTCTCCCTTTTTGGTCAGAAAACTGTTGAGAAAATCATGCTGACAATAGCAAAGGAGAACTTCTTAATATATATTAGATGGTCTAAATCCAGGTATTACATGCAGTTTCACAAATAGGTCTTTAATTTTACTATTGGGAAAGTATCACAGCCCCAGTAATTTTATCCAGAGGAAAGAGACACTTTTCTCCTAGTATAGATGGATTACTTTGCGCTGTTCTTGATAGTCTCAAAACCTTGAAAAGCCAATGACAACTTTGCCAAACTCCTGCCAGGAATTATCTAATCTTTAATTATTTTTCAAAACAAGACAAAATAACACACTGAATTAAAATGTTTCTCTTCAGTTGAACTGGAATCTGAAAATGTTTGCTTAATGTTTTTGCCTAAAATAAGTAAGAACAGGTGAACTGCACAAATTGCAAGAAAATGCATTGCTCCAAAGCCAAAACACTGAAATATGAATGTTTCTTCATTTACTCCGTAGATGAAACAATTCACATTTCACACAAATTTAAGTGTTGTTTCAAACAAATCAACTGGGTATTTTTTGAGAAAAAGCCCAACCAAACAACCAGAACATGCAATATTTCATCCATGTAATAGTTTTTCTCCAGTGATCTGCCAAAGAGTGATGCTACACTATGGACAAAAAGATCCTAAGGACTGGAGGGCTTCTACAGCGACAGGGCAGAGTTCTGAAAACTGAAAAATCTTATTTTCTGTGTCTAAAAGCTATAGGATGATATGTCTTCTGTAATATTAGTGAAAAAAAAAGTCATTGCCTTTATATCTGCTGAGAAAACACTCTTCTTCCTGGTAGTCTCTTTGTAAGCCATGCAAATGGTGCTTTGCAGAGCTAGAGGCAGAGATGTACAGTGGCAACTATTTTTAGATCGCAAAATCTCATGGATTTTAAAAGGGCTTTTGCATATGGAAAGTAAAAAAAAAAAGAAATGCAAAGTATTTCAGGAAGAGGATAAAATGATTCATAGGCGGTTATAGAGCAGAAGGGAGGGGCTGGGGCTTTTATCTTCTGTTGACAGGGCTGCTGGTGAGAACCTCAGTGCCTGCAGGGAAGGCAGGCTGCATGCCTCCCTGCCAGCCTCACTGAGCAGCTCCTGCCCAGCTACCTCAAGGAAGAGAAGGAAAACCACTATGTCAAACAAATGCACTCTTTCAGCAGCTTGACGGGACAGTATGGCAGGCTCCAGGCTCATCCAGCTGCCTCCACAGTTTCAAGTCACAGGAAAATTTCTGGGTGGCTTTTTTGGTAGCAGAAGCTCATGGAGCAGAATCAGCACTGGAGACAAAAATACTGAGACACTACCTTTAGCTAATTTTTGACTAACCTTGCTCAGGGCGTCTGTGGGACTGCCTTTGGACCTCAGACCTCTGCCCTTCTATGTGGCAAAATCTGAGAGTCCTTTCTGTGGCTCTTAATGCTTCCCCAACCACTCGGGCCACTTCAGACCTATCTGTATACGTCGCCCAGACAGCAGCAGATGCATCTGATGATGATTTTATGTTGACTGAAGAAGTCTTAGGTCCTTGCACATTTATTTTGTCTGCTTCCTTTGATACACTATTAACACGGTGTTTCATTACTCCTGGGGGGAGGGTTCATCTCTCTTTTAAAGGGAGATGAAGGAGAAGTGTGATGACCCAGGTAAATACTGGCATCTTAGCTCAGCATTAATCCTAGCAAAATACAGGTAATCGCAAGGGGATTCAATTGACTAAGAACTAAAGAATATGAATATAATTAATGCAGTCAAAATGGTCTTATGGAAAGTGGATCTTGTCAGACTAACCTGATTGTCACTCTTTGATCAGATTATAGACTTGCACGAAAAAGTTGGGCTGAACAGACGTACTATATCTAGATTCCTGAAGGGCATTTAACTTACTACCATGAGTTATCTGATTGCAAAAGCAGCAACACACAACATCAGTAGACTATAGCATATACGGATTAAGAACCTGCTACTGACATCTCAAGTATTTGTCACTGGGACAACCATCATGACCAGATGTTTTTCTACCAAAGCTCGACAGGGACTGGCAGAAGCCTCAATACCATTCAGCATTTGTAACTAGGATCATTAAATTAATTTAAAACCTATAAAAACAAAAAATCTGGATGATACAGAAACTGGTGAACCAGCAAACGCTGGGCAAACAGGGCAGCCAAAGCAATCCGGATCACTTCATACATGAACACAGCCAAATACAAAGTATGTATGACTAGGAAGAAATGTGCACAGAAGGAGAAGCCCAGCTGCACAACCAATAGCCAAATGACCAGGGCAACCATGGAGGGGAACAAAGAAGCTATTCACCTTTGCTCAGGCATATAGGCACATACTGCATGTATTCCAGTGCACGATTTTTAAAGAAATGAGCACCAGGGGAGAAAAGAACTGCAAAGAAGGACTGAATTCACTTGATGAGTTTTAAACAGCTCTGTTTGCTTAGTTTATCTAAGATTGAAATTACGTCAGCTTCAATGTGTAAATACCTTCAAGCAGAAAAAGTACCAAGTCCTATACAGCACTTTATTTAGTGGAGCAAAGCATGACAGTCAGTGGCTAGAAGCTGATTTCACATAGTCAGGCAAAGAATAGGGCACACATTTTCACCAGTGTAATTAATCACTGGAGTCAATAACTGTCGGGGTACAGAGCTGGAGACTCTGCTCATCAAGAGTCTCCAACTCAGGACTGGAGGCCTTCTGAGATACCACCTGAGTCAATTTTAACTTACGCTTTAGCCAAAGCCAAAAAGATTTCTGGGTTCAATATAGGTGATTAAATGAAAGCTGTAGGTCTGATTACAGACCCTAAGTAAATTTTTTGGTCTTACACACCTGAAGCTAGGACTCCACAGGAGTTAAATCCACATGATTTCCTTTGTCACAGTGTTTCCACATGATGCAAGAACCACTACTGAATCCACTGAGAAAGCGTGAGTTACAGTGACTCCAGATTTTGGTAAGGCTGGGGGAAGTATTCTGGATTTTGGCTTTCCTAGTGTTTATACATGTCAGAAGTGCATTGTACACTTAACCTCTTTACTAAATTTCAACTTGATTTCAGTATTATTTGAGGTGTATTTCTGTCTATAAAAGTTTAGAGGTTATGGGGCCTACATACTTTGTTTATATCCAATATCACTCTTCAAGTATCTCGGGGCACCTTAACAGAGAGAAATTTAAAGGGGCCAGAGAAGTTTTTCACAGAGGGGGTTTCTATTAGACAGGGATTTTCTGCCTGCTTTCTCTCTCCCAGAGGCTGCTAGGTATTGATAAACTGAAGAAGTTGTTGCCAAGACATTTTTAAGGTTTATTCGAAGATGAATGGGAGGAGATGAAATTCTACTTCTCACTGAGCTAATAGCAATTTAAAAGATACTGTTCAAGGTAAAATCCAAATCTATATAAGTTAAAAGTACGGATGTAATTTTGAACAGTTTCTTTAAGCAACCAAATATAAGGAGCCCCAAAAGAGAATTAGGATTATAAAATGCAATGTCACCAAAAGAACAAGATAGATAATTAGGTACAAAAGTGTAGGCTTGAAATTACTGTGACCCGATGTTTGGAATTTGGAATTACAATTACATCCCATCCTGAACCCAGCTCACTAGTCTAGAACTGAAGATTCATAATGAGTAACAGCAGATCATTTTCCAGTGGACACAGTTGTAGGAATTTTGGCTGGAGACAAATTCCAGTGTTTGATTACTATGACTGCATCCTTAAAAAATAACCAGACTTAAAAAAAAAACCTATAAATCAAAGTAATTTTATCACTAGTTGACAATATTATATGGCAGGGTATTAGTTACCTGGAATGCTCTCCAATTTTCTACGGAGTTCCTCATTTTCTTGTTGCAATGAAATTACCTCCTGCTCTAGCTCTTGACACCGAGGGCAGTAACCTTCTTCCTCTTCCTCCTCTTCCTCCTCTGGAAGTGTAGAAGATGATGGGTGACCATGAGATTCAGATGTTGCTGGAGATGTCCATCCACCTAAAGTGTGTACTGGAGAGGTTGAAAGTGGATCCACATCTGCCAAATGGCTAAAATCATTTACTGATGAGGTGTTCTGAGAAGGGAAGCTCCCAGAAAGCAAATAGTTCTGCAGAGAATCAGTAAAAACTCTCAGAAAGGCTGAGGTTTGCTGTTTCTTTTGCATATACTGCATCTCTATGTCTAAAATGTCTGATGTCTGACTATGGACCATTTTCCCAAGCTGACATTGCTCTTGTCTTTCACTATAATTTGGGTTTTCCTGCTTTATACAAGAAATCATGGACTGAGAGTGATTGTTGTCCAGTAGTTTTCCACCACAATTTAAGAGACTTAAAACCCGGCTGCATTGTTGGGCAAAGGCATCCAGAATCATTCGACTCTCTGCAACAAAAGAAAAGATGAATCACAGAAACCTAACGCAAAAGGTTATGCCAGGCAGTAGCAGCTAGATGAACGTACACAACTGTTTACAGTAGCATGCATTTTATTTCTGAACACATTAAAATTATGGCTTCTGCTTTAATACTTCTGCAACACTGTGATTTAAAACAATCCTGACTTTGCTTCTATTTTGAGAGTGCCCTTGTGCCCTTGCTGTTAATCAGAAATGCATTGTGATGATAGTCACTGCTTACTGCCATCTTCTTTCTGAGGGATTAAGACAGGAGAATGGGGAAGAAAATACAATTTCCATGCAATTTTCTACAATTAAAAGTTCACGTAAGTACTTGAAGCCTATTTCAAGCTGCTGGCAGGCACTGCCTGTACATGTTTGCAGGACTTTGCACTACACCTTCATCCTATGCCCTGCTCCTCTCCAACAAGGTTTCCAAGCTCTGTTTTTATTCTGTCTCATCTTTGCGGCACTTGCTTGACACTGGGACACTTCACATGACCTGCCCCCAATTCTATGGAGTTTGCTTCTGTTTCTTTTGCTTTAGTTTCCAGATATGTCCAAGAACAGCTCAAGAGCAGTAAGCACAAAACTACTTTCTTCCCTCTTCTTCCACCGAGGAAAGACATCAAATGTACAACATTAAGCTCCTCTGGACAGGAGAGGAATTTCTTCTGTCCTACTGACCTCCTGTGAGTTTGGGGGCAGGCCAGTATCACAGAGTTCTTGAAGCTGCTCTGGACATAATCAGGAAACTCTATATGGGGCTGTGCAGCAGTTTCCAGAGGCAGCAGCACGGCTGTGTGAGTAGGATAAGAATGCCATGCTGCACCTCGTCAGCCCTGCCTCCAATGACAGGAGCTGTCATGTCTCAGGGAGCAAAAGCAGCTACAAGTTAAACCTGCGCAGTTCATTTCTGCACTATGTATATAGCTCAAGCTGCTGAAACAGTTCTTGGACCCAGATGACAAATTACCAAGACATTGATGATATGACCTGTTAGGTTCCCCAATAAAAATAATACTTAAAAAAAGTTTTTAGCCTATTCACAGCTGAGTTCCTTTAGGTGTCTGCAAAGATGCAACTAACATTTTGCATGAGATTTAAAAAAAAAAAAAAAAAAGCCTGGTAGATTTCAGTGCTGCCAATTTTGGAGAGCTCTTCTCAGGCAGGCTTGACTTTTAGAAAGTGACAAACGCATTTACTCTTCAAAAGGCAACCTGCTACAGATGCATGAGACTAAGCACCCCAGACCTTGATTTATGTTAACTTCATCATTAGAGATGAAAACATAACCTCATCACACTGATAATACGTAAAGAACAGAAATGTCCAGAAACCAGGCCTTTCAGAGGCGGCACTTCTCATGGCACCTCTCCATGATCCAGCAGATACACCTTCTGGTGGAAAACCTACTTCGAACTGACGTTAGTACAGCTGTCCTGAAGAATATTTGAAGCGACACTATTTTGCATTTTTACCATCCTCCAGATCTCTGCAGAGGGCAGGGCTGAAGCTGCATACAAATGCTTTCAGTCTTGAACACAGCCCAAGAAGACCTCCCCAGTACAAAACCCGAGGATGTGATCTCCCAAGGACTTAACCATAAGAACAACAATGGTAAGATGGACAAAGTAAGCACAGGCACAGTGCTGGGCTATGAGGCTGCTCAGGGCCAAGCAAAGAGAGCCCACTGGCATGTGAAAGATTGGGGTGACCCTAAGACCACTTGAAGCATCCTCACTATCAGCCTCCTGTGCTGACTACTCCTACCACACCCTTGTAGACAGGCTCAGATGAACCAGGGCAGATTTCTCCAACAAATCTTTGATCCTAAATGTTAAGCAATGCCCTATTTCCACACCACAAACTCAAAAGGGCAGAAACGCACAGGCACTGCTGTCCCCTCTGCAAGTGGGTGCTGGTGAAGTGTCAGCTGCTCTGTGTCCTCCATACCTGCTGTCCTTCCTTCCCTTTTACTGCATTAACCTAAGGCCAGCTTAGGGAAAGTTTTTAACCCTTACAATACAAGGACAAAATAAAACAGCACAATGGACATAATAAAATACAAGAATGGAACCCTGGTTAACACTGCAGTTTTCTAGCTGGAACCTACTGATAAACCAAAAGAAAATCAAGGAACTCGAGCACCACTAACAACCTCAAGTTGTGCTTTCTATGCCTTATTTCTTTACCCCCACATTTTCCCTTTAAAATTGTTACATGTTGATATTGATTTGAACTTTGCAATCCTGCTACAGAGCAGGTTTTTCATTCATTTTAATCCTATAATCTGATTCCAGACCTGAAGTCGTATTTACTGTTCATATTTTAATCATTATGATCCCTGTTGACAAAACAGTTACTCATTCCTTACATACCCTTGTTGCAAGAGGACAAAATATGAATGAAACAACTGAAAAGGGATTTTATCGGTATAAGAAATGTTATTCTAATATTACGGTTTGTCCTAAAATTCTGCAAAAAGTAACCTGACATTTCAAATACCAGTTTTGAAGAATGCTATAATACACAGTAACATCAGCAAAGATAAAATTATTAGTTTTGTTGTAAAATTGAATGCATTAGGCACATTCACTGAGATAATGGCTTAAAATGCAACTGAAATTTTATACAGAAATGACAGTATTGATTTAATCTTCAGTTCACTATCAAATCTACTACAAAGACACAGTAACAGCAATTATTGTTTTTCTCTTAACTTTAACCCATATTCAAAGACATAAAAATGAAAGTCATGACAAGGCAGGGCTATTTTTAAACGCTAGCACAAAGATTCACAAATGCTTTTTTTGTAGGTATCACTGGGCAGCAATAGTGAGGGATGTTCTCAGCACACATTTTGCAAACATCTGGCTCTGTGCTGAAGCAGGAACCACTTTGAAGTGACTTTGACACCAGTAACAATACTCGTACCCACAGTCCGAACAACCCCAAATCAGAATAATAACTATGGTTATTTCTTGTGATGGATCAGAAATAGAAACAAATGCTGCAAATTTAGCATATATCGTAGAAACTGGGACTGCAGCTTTTACAGACTGTCTGTAATTGGAAATGCAAGCACTGTACAATGCCTAATCACTAAGAAATGACAAAAAGTTGGCTTTATGTGATTACTACTGAATAATCACTGACATATGATTCTTAATTGATTTAATGTAATGTATATATTTTGTAGGAAAGGATGATCCCATCAAAATGACTGCATGTCGTGGTTTAAGCCCAGCTGGTAACTCAGAACCACACAGCCACTCGCTCACTCCCTCCCTTCTTCGCTCTGGCTCCTGGAGGCATTGGGAGGAGAATCGAAAGAATGTAAATCCCACAGGTTGAGATAAGAACAGCCCAGTAACTAAGGTATAATACAAACCACTACTGCTACCACCATCAATAATAATGATAAGGGAAATAACAAGGGGAGAGAATATAAAACTAAAAGGGGAAAAGACAATCATAAACACAAGTGATGCACAATACAATTGCTCACCACCAGCTGACCAATACCCAGCCCGACCTGAGCAGCGATCTGCATCTTCTGGGTAACTCCCCCCAGTTCATATACTGGGCATGTCATGCTGTGGTATGGAATACTCCTTTGGCTAGTCCAGGTCAGGTGTCCTGTCTCTGCTTCCTCCTGGCTTCCCATGCCCCTCTGCACTGGCAGAGCATGAGACTGAAAGTCCTTGGTCAGAGTAAACATTACTTAGCAACAACTAAAACATCAGTGTTATCAGTGTTATTCCCAGACTAAAGTTGAAAACACAGCACTGCACCAGCTACTAAAAAGGAGAAAAGTGCTACAGCTGAACCTAGGATACTGCACCAGACTTAAACAGTATATTAAAGTCTTATTGTGATATCCTTTTTCCTTATTACGATGCTCATCATCCATGTAATTCTAATGTCTTAGACTCCATAGCCTTTAGTCTTACAGAACTTTTATTGACTTTAACTAGACTTTTGCCTGAAAGTGGACTTGCCAGATCAGGCTTATCAAGTGCTAAAAGAACAGGACTAAATTGCTTTAAGTGCAAGTATTTCTACCTAGATTATTTGAGAGTGCAAGCAACCTGAAGGTACTATCATATGGCAAATCAGGTGCCAACTCCCAGATACAGCATTTGTCTTTACGTCTTTTTCTCACTGATGCTGACCCGTGGGCCTTCTTAGCTATCCAACTGCCAGACTAAACTCAGGTTTTTACTACGAGTAAACTTCTGAAATTCAACCTGACGACCTACACTGATGCACCAGAAAAGATGTCTGTGAAGACTGGCAGGTGTAACATCAGCTCTTCCTATACCTGAGGATCTTTTCAAAACTTAGACCAGACAGCTTTATTAATAGGGCATTGTGTTGGGTCTCAATGCCTCTGGATTCGGGTCATGGCTTTTCCATAGTTCCCATTGAAACCTTGGGCAGCTGTTTTAAAAAGTCATCTTTGTAACTGTAGTGTGGGTCTGAATACCATACATTCTCCTCTGCAGGAAAGGTATTCATTAGTATGTAACTTTCAGCAAGATTCCAAAGTCCAGGACCTTAGCAATTTCAATCATCTTGCTCTTCACTTTGCAGTATTTCAGTCCTCTCACCTGATGATTTGTATTTCTTGATTTGTTCAATTATTACAATATTATTAATATACATCCTGGGCAGCAGCTCTGTAACCCTCAAATGGCTTTGTCCATGCAGAGACTTTGTCATTATGTTTTTAGATATGAACACTGCTGAAGATGTCTATGCTTGGGTCATGCAATCGAGACCATCTGACACCTCCTATGACTAAGTGATGTTTTCTTGGGCATTTTGCATGAAGATCACTGAGACAGTCCAGTGGATGAAG
This sequence comes from Nestor notabilis, assembly GCF_000696875.1. Lineage (NCBI taxonomy): Eukaryota > Metazoa > Chordata > Aves > Psittaciformes > Psittacidae > Nestor > Nestor notabilis. Next base: position 38,485 of record NW_009944685.1, read on the forward strand.
ACTGCAAGTGTCTGGCCATTTCAGTACTGATCTGATAGATCTAATTTCAGATGAGGGTTCCCAATCTCTTTGATAAAGCCAAAATAATGATCTTCACCTTCTCTGTTCACTTAAAAAACTTTCTGGTGTCTGGGAACGATAGAGCTTTATTAATTGGTTGTGTTAAACATGCCAAATTGTTGGCACTGGAACAATACCTCTAAGACAGCTCTGCTCTTCTTTCTCCACTTTCCATGAAAGCCCACCTTTAATTTTAAAGCACACTGTAAGGTCTGCATCATGCTTTCCTAAGGGCAAGGAGTTTCTCTGGTGAACTATGACACTGAAATGTATATGCTACCAAAGATACACATTGTTTTCATACCAGGAAAATAATCTGAATAGATTAATAAACAATAATCATTTTACAGAAGAAAACGGGTATCTGATGGTGCTTTGAAAGTACCTGTTTGTGTGGCTTATGCTGCTGCAGCAGCAGTGGTCATATTCACTAGAGAATACAGAAGGCTCATGTTGCAATACAGCTCCACATTTCTCATTGTAAGATGGCATTTCTCACTCAGGATCTTTCCCT
>NW_009944685.1:39089-42252 GCF_000696875.1 Nestor notabilis
GAGCTAGATCTTTCCACACCATGGCGCAGGATGGAGAACACCTACTTTTCCACCTTCCCTTTCCTGCAATTCTTCTGGACTCTGGAGGCCAGTGTGGTCTCTTAGAGAGGGACTGAAGAAGAAACCATTCATTCTTGGCAAGACCTCTAACCACTAAGAAAAACTTCAAAACCATGGAAACATCCTTACTTGAGGTTGTGTTTGAGGTGTGCACTCTCAAAAGCAAACATGGTGCTCTGAATCCAGAGAGGCCTGAAGATTAAGAATCAACTGCATTAACAGTTGAAGTTGCCAGCTGTCGTGGTTTAAGCCCAGCTGGTAACTCAGAACCACACAGCCACTCACTCACTGCCCTCCTTCTTCCTCACCCCGCTCCCAGAGGGGTGGGAAGGAGAATCAAAAGTATGTAAATCCCACAGGTTGAGATAAGAACAGCCCAGTAACTAAGGTATAATACAAACCACTACTGCTACCACCATCAATAATAATGATAAGGGAAATAACAAGGGGAGAGAATATAAAACTAAAAGGGGAAAAGACAATCATAAACACAAGTGATGCACAATACAATTGCTCACCACCAGCTGACCAATACCCAGCCCGACCTGAGCAGCGATCTGCGTCTTCTGGGTAACTCCCCCCAGTTTATATACTGGGCATGACGTGCTGTGGTATGGAATACCACTGGGTCAGGTGTCCTGTCTCTGCTTCCTCTCAGCTTCTCATGCCCCTCCTCACTGGCAGAGCATGAGAGACTGAAAAATCCTTGATCAGAGTAAGCATTACTTGGCAACAACTAAAAACATCGGTGTGTTATCAGCATTGTTCTCAGACTAAAGTTGAAAACACAGCACTGCACCAGCTACTGAGAAAGGAAAAAATAACTGTTACAGCTGAACCCAGGACTTTTTACTAGCCAGCTTGCTCACTGTTGCCTGCACAAGAAAAGACCTATCAACAAAAAGAGGGGAATCTGCGAAACTAAACTTACAAAACAGGTGTCTCTACAAAACTGTGATCTACAGTCCTCCACCCCTTCATTCAAGTAAGCACCCACCAAGTGCTACAGGTAAGCCAAGTGGGAAAACTGTGCAAGTCATGGATGGTGACTGCTTGCCTTCTGGAGAACAACTCAGTGGACCTGCAGCTGGGTATCTGCAAAGGGAAGGATCCTTCCTTCCCTACAGCACCCACTGATCAGGAGATGAACCTCTGGCTAAGAGGTGTTCTGGAAAGGCCCCAGCCTGTACCCTTGCTACTGTGGGGAACCCCGGAGCCAGGTGGGCAGAGACCCTGCGAGTGCTGGGCAAAGCAGAGCAACCTTGTACAGAGAACACACAAATGCTCCCATTCCCTAGGGCAAAACCGTAGCTCTGCTTCCCCAGCAGCAGCCTGAGCTATTAAATTGGCTCACATATTTGTTAAGAGGATGTCAAGGCTCTGGATGACTGGATGGAAGTACTTTACATACACACAGACCCAAAGTCACACCTAGCTCACCCTCAAGAGCTCCCAGCTCAGCCTACCACTGCTAGAGCTCCTCCAAATCAAGGCACTTGGTGTTTCTCCATCACCAAGCAGGAAGGATAGGTTCATAGCTCAGCAAAGCATCCACACCCCAGAGATTACAATTCCCAGGAGATTTAAATCTCACCTCTTGCTTTATTAGCCTCATGTAACAACTTTTACGAAGTCCCACTTCTGCACACTGCAGCAAGTTTTTTGTTTGTTTTCTCCTGTTTTGTTTTGCATGGTACTTCAGTCTTAGATGAGAGAAAGTATGTTGGGACCCACACAGGAACCTAAAGTAGAAGTAAAGCCTGGATGTGCAGGTAATGGGAGAGGGACTTCACATGACTTCAGTGCACAAACAGCAGTTCCTTAACTATCTTTTTGTTTTGTTTTGAGCACAGGACTGAATCAGTGACAAACTTTGAAGCCTGGTCTAGCACCAGGTTGGTACAATCTACAGAGGCAGGAAAGTCCAAACTTCTGCTCTTCAAAGCCCAGAGGGCTTCGCTGTGAATATAGCCTCATATATCATCTACCAGACAGCTGAATGTTTTCCATGGCGTAATCTGTTTCTGTAAAGAAATGTAGGTGTCACATTTATCAGCAGCATTTTGATTGTGGGCCACAAAACCCACTAAACTACCACCATTTTGGTATTTCAAGAAAGAAGTATTTTCAAGAAAAAATGAAAAGATGATGTTCTGCCACAGATCATGGGACTATGCGTCAGAGCTGTGAATTTTCAGGCTGATCTATTCAAGTATTAAACTTTTGGTAAAGTACTTAAATTATTTGTAACAAGACATGATAAATCCATCCAGTACACGGCTGCTTCTGAGTGAAAACAGGCATTAAAACATAGCCATATATCCTATTAACTAGCATATCTCCCTGTTTAGTAAGGAAATGTCATCACATTTGTTACAAAGGCAAACAGCAACATACCAAAACAGGATTCAATTTTTCTAAATAAATAAATCAATGATGTGTCAAAAATTAACAGATGAGTTAATATACCCGATGTTATCAAAACCAGATGGTGCTTCATAATATTCATCCTGTTCAGTCAAACCCTGAATATATTCTGGACCATCAGTATATAAAATAGGATGCTGCTATTTGTGATGGCAAACAAAAGCAATCATGCCTGCCAAGCACATACTATAACAGGCAGCATTTCAGCTCTGCTAGACAGAAAGTAATTAGAATGCTTTTAATGTCCAAAAGAATGATGCTGATAGGCTGCCACAGATGTGTAGATTTATGAATATTTATATGGTGGTTTATAGCTGACACTTTTATCAGTTGAAGAAGATAAAATATCTGCCTGACTCAAAAGCTTGACAGTCAGGTTAATAAAATCTCATTAAAGAGAATGACCTATGCAATTATATAGGATTTATTGTAATTCATTTTTGATTGTACTCTGCTTAAAGATGCAATTTCCCATTTCCTGATGCCAAATTTAGGCTGCACATCAAGATCTACGTGGCTTTTAACTCCAAGCCATCACCAGAAGAAAGATATGCGTTCAGCATCTCGGTATCTTACACCTTTAAAGCAAAAAAATAATAAAATAATCCCATCCTAGGCTCCTCGCTGCATCTTATGAAAACGGTGCAGGCAAGCAGCCGATCTATTTTCTTCCTGT
>NW_009944686.1:0-519 GCF_000696875.1 Nestor notabilis
TGGGGGGGGAAAATGTGGGAGAGGAAGAAAATTCACCTTTATTGTGTGTTAGAGACTTAAATACTTGAATAGATTCACATAATCAGGCCATGTCACAATCAGAAACAAATTCCCTGTCTTATAGGCACTACCTCAACTACTACTTCATTGAAAATCTCCAAGGAAAAATAGCGGAGGCAGCAAAGAGGCCCAGTGGCTATATTCTGGAGTTCTCCCTCATTTCCCTACCCTGCAGCTTGTCACTGTCTCTGCCAAGACAAATGAACCTTCAAATATAAACAGTAAAATATTAGCAATTTTCAGGCAGTTTCTTTTCTACCCTAAGTCTTTTGGGCGAGCAGCAAAGGCTTGGCAAATGTCTTCTCAAGCAAGCCCATTGAGACTTGTTGCTGTCACTAGGGAACAAGTCTCTGGTGGGTCACTGCCTGCAGTGCTAGCTCAAGAGAAAGGGGACCTTTTTCATGAATCAAAGTGCAGAAAAGAAAATTAATGGGGGGGGGGGGGGGGGGGGAATATGGT
>NW_009944686.1:550-19573 GCF_000696875.1 Nestor notabilis
ACATGGAATCTAATGGAAAATATACTGTGATAACAATATGTTTCCTGATTAGAGAATTATTTCTGTAGGTTTGGTTTCTCATAAAGGATAAACCTGCCAAACAGAAGAGAACTGAGCAAATATGGTCTCTATTACAAATAGTTCTACACTATTAAGTGCAGAAAGAGGCACCTGTGCCCATTGCATGATTTGTACACAGTAGGATTTATTATCTTCTCTCCTGATGGGTGGGAGAAGGATAATGAAAATCCCAATTATCAAGAGGAATGGAAAGCTTCACTGTATATCTGAATAGGGCAATCAAATAATCAGTGATTTCTGAACAGAGGCTGTAGTGTATATGCTGGGGATGACCATATTTCTCCCCCTCCCCAATGAATATGGCTACCTGCCTATTTTTGTGTGAATTTATTTGAATTACACAAGCTTGGTACATTGCTTTATTGTTGTTCATTAAATGCAATCAGAAATATGTATCAGATATGACAACACATCAAAGAAACACATATCCTGTGATAAAATAGTGGAGATCCTTATTTCAGACTTCCTTCATGTAGTAAAATGATGAGGCACAAAGAAGCTAATACAGTTGAACTTTGGGGGTTTCTTTTAAATCTCTACTTGGAGCTGGCAGTCCTTTCCCCTTTCCTTCCTGCTTTGTTTACTTTTAAAAGACTGTGGTTGTTAAGTTATTTGCACAGTATTGGAGCAAATCTAAATTTCTGGCAACAGCATTACTTTGAGCAAGGATTAGTCTTTCCAGAAATGCTCATCTAACACAGCAGGAGACAGACGCACAATGGCTATGGTACTATTGGAATCGTAATTTTAGTGTCAGAATGGGCATTTCACCAATCAGTCCCAACACTTCTAAACACAGGAAGCTGGCAATGCTGCCTCTCTTTCCAAACACAAGTGATGCAGTTGCACACTCAGCACTGATACATCCAGCTTCCTCCCACACCCCTAATTCCAGGCACAGAGACTTTTTTTTTTTAAACTTATACTAGTGCTAATCAGGAAAACTGTGCTAAAGCCAGTGATGTTTCACCAGCAAAAACTGCAAGTAAGTGGAAAACCAAGTTCTTTTGAAATTCATTCAACTTACTCTACAATCTTTCTGGTTCAACCTGAAGAACATGATTTTTGAAAGGGCCTTAACCTGGCCTCCCTTCCTAGAGGTGCAATTTTGCATCTGCAATCAGCTAAAACCACAATTAATTACAGTCATAAATCCTGCCAATTACATATGCAAATGTCTGATTTGTGGAGCAGTTGGGTAGTTGGGTAACTATGCTTCTTTCCCTCTTCTGTATATTTTCTTTTTTTTCTTCAAGAAATGATGGTGTCACTGTGATGTCAGGGAGGAAAACTATGAGCTACATCAGATCTAGCTAGAGGCAGAACTGCCTAGAGACAGTACCTGCAATGAATTTGGCTTTATTTGTTAATATCTGTATCAATGATGCTTCCACCATGGCTCATCCAAAATGTCATGGTTGGGAGGCAAAACAGCAATAAGGGAAGGCTTTCCCTGCTTTCCCTGAAGGCTAGCTAGACTGGAAATCTATGGCTCCACATCACAGTTCCACTAGCCACAGATTTGCTAAGAAAAGGATTGTAAAGTACTACTACATGAAGGAATTTGAAAGTTGAAGCAATGAAGTACAGTGTAAATAATTCACTTTTTGGAGAGAGAGTGGGGGCAGTTAAGCTTGTGTTTAGTGGGTGGATCCAGCAGATCTATTACTGGCAGTGGAGGCTGCATCAGTAAAATCCATCTTCTGAAACAAAATGTTTCTTCTTTAGACATGGTGACACTATGTAGAAATAGCATATTCACACAGCAGCTATTCATAATAAATTTATAAACATAAGAAATTGCTGACTAGAGAAAGATTCTGCTTCATCAAGCCTTTTCTTTCAGTATACTTCATCTTTACCTTCCTGGTTTATCACTATATCCTTCAGTCCGTTCTCTCCTGAGACAAAAATGTCCAGCTGTCTCTTAAACTCATTTAGATTACTTGCTTCGCTGGCCAGTTATTCCATATGTTTACTACTGTTTCAGGCTGAATTATTTTACTCAGTTCCCAGTTTACTCTTGATTTGCTAGTTTTGCAATGTGTTTTCAAGATATTGGACTACTGATTTTAACAAGTATTTGTTCATCTTTAGCATGGCTAAAAAACATTTAGGAATTTTTAGTGTCCTTAGAAGCCACAGTTAAGTCAGTGGTCAACTTTTCTATGAGCAACAGAGGTAGATCAAGGCTAAATCCAGGACCTTAACTTTCTTTTCCTCCTGAGTTTATAGCCTCTCTTTTCAATGAGTCCCTCCAATCTCACACTTCACAGAGGTGTCTATTGAATCTCCAAAGCAGGGGCCCTCACTGAAACTAGTAGGTTCGCCTCATAGGCACCTACCATATTTTTTTTCTTTGCCAATGAGAATAAAAATATCTTTTCTGGATTTTTGTCATAAATATTTTCTTAAAGGGACAATACCAACGTGCAGTGACTCCCAGATCACTTCTCACTTCGTTATAGTGTTCTTCACAATACTTATATGGTATCTGTTACTTGTATGGTTTCTGCTGTATGCTATGCCTGTACGGTATCATACTGCAAATATTGTCTGATGTTGCAACAGCAGTTGAGATTTCTCATGCCAGTTACAGGTCCTTTTAACTTCCCCAGCAAGGGAAGGGTTCCTTAGGCTTGATGAAAGTGAGGAGGACACATTCCCATTCCATGCAAGATAGGATGATATTCTCCTTAGAAGCTTATCTTTCATCAGAGTGACACCTACATATAACTTTAGATGGAATTTTGTTACCAATTGCTGCAAACCAAACCACATGGCTCAGTTCATGAACCTTTCATAAGCTAAACCCTGCAGCGTTTACACAGCGTTACCAGACACATAATTAAAAAAAAAAGTTGCTGCAACTGAAAGTCTACAAAAAATAGCATCTCATTAAGAATGTGCCCAAGGGCTGGAGTCTGGGGCTTGGGTTTGGCTCTGGCACTTTTCCCCCAAAATCAACAGGCCTCCACCCTGTCTCAAGATTTAATTCAGGGCCTTGGTGACTGATCTAACTAATGGGGTTTCCTCATGAAACACATGAAGATGATTCTTTCCCCATTTACATAGTAAACATGAGGAGTAACACTGGGAAATCTCCATCACAATTGATAATTTTTTATGTTTTCAGTTTATGGACTTTTCATTTTCCATAGCAGATTTTTATCATTTTCCGCTGAACATACTTTAATCTACTGACACAAGGATTGCTTTTCTAGTTATCTTCTATGAGTCTGCTTTATGCAAAGCCCTTTCCAAGGCCTGGTTTCCATGTACTGAAAATTATTTCTATAAAAAAATTAAAATCTCAAGGAATTTTAGGGAAAATTCAGTCAAAATATTCTGAAAAAAACCCCCACCCCATTTTAATGTTTTACAATCAATCAGGAGCTATCCAGAAGAAACCATCTGCTGCTTAATGCAAGCAAAACCTTCATAGATATCAGCTGCTTTTTGGAAAAGATCAATAATATCCTAAGCAAGTGATGAGTAAATCTCTGAAAAAAGGGTTTGCAGCCTTTCTGAGTTTCAAAGTTGTAAAGCATTTCAACTGAAGATGTATAGTGAATTTAAGCAACTGAAGTCAGCTGGGTTTTAGTCAATTTTTATGGGCTGCTCCGGCATAATCTTGAGATTCACAGGTGGAAAACTACAGGTTGAAAAACACTGATCTACAGATATCATTTGGATAATCCTCTTAAGGTTTTAAAATTCAGCTAAACATGAACACCAGCCAAATGGAGTGTAAGACCAAGAAAGTCTTGAGCACCTTCTTTGTTTGAGGTATTTTTGTATATCTAGACTGAGTGAATAATGATATAAAGCCTACGAACAAATGAAAATTGAAAATTAAAAATTAAAAATTAAAAATTTGAAAGCTGAAACTGTATAGTGTATAAAAGGTTTTGTAGATATTGACTTCACAGAAATACAAGGAAAGAGAGAGGTAAAAAGGATAGGTGAACTTCTTTAATCTCAAATAAAGTTAACTTAGGAAACAAATTAAACTTCCTAATGCATACTTATAATGTTCTCTTCAATTTCTCATTATTTTCTGCAGGACCATGACAATAGCCAAAGTTATTGTATTTAATCCTTACAGCAAGACCTCCATAAATTAATGTTTTCTGTATCCAAAATAGTTATTCCTTTCAAGATATTCATTTGCTAAAACCAAACACGTTGTCACTGTATTTCTTAAAAATAGTGAATCAGTTAGTAGTGAGTTATTTTATAAATTAAACAATTTTTTCCTAAAGCTTAGGTTTTAGTTCCCCGAAAACCTAAAGTGTAAAAAAACACTTCAGTTCCCTAAAAACCTAAACCTACAGCTTCTTTCCTGCTGTCAAACTATCTGTCTATCCCCTATGTCCCCTGAGAAAAATAAGTAAAAATAATTCAATCCCTTCTCAGTAAAACCAATTGTTCTTTTTTAAACGGTACCTGGATCTGGGAAGAGCAAAGTCTGAATTTCAAAGTCATGTCAGATATGTGAGCAGAATTCTGCTCTGAAGGGGTCTACATAACAAGTTACAGCATTAATAGCAAACACACTACAGTGTACCAGCAATCTGGAAAAATGCCTGAACCTTTCACAAGTATTTTCTTTCTCCTTTACAGCTTTTACCTTCTCTCTCTCACCACAATCTAACAGGGTGCTCAAGCATGCTGCCAACTTCAAGCACATTAAGTACTCCCTCTGCGATACACGCACACACTATTTTCAAATATAGCATCACACATACACATGGTTGAATCAGGACCTATGCCTGGAAATGTGATTCCTGCTCAAGGAACTCTCCATTCCTGTCTTAAGCCTGATTTCAGAAAAATACTCTTGTTTAGGAAAGACTTTTAATCGTATGCTTGAGATTCATTCAAAAGAATGAGAAAGATATGTACAAGTGCCTGCCTAACTCTCAGAACACTAGAGCATGTGCTACACTGTTTAAAATAATTATGAAAAAGAAAATTTAATAATTTTGCTATTTTTTTTCCTCTTTTATTAGTTCTACTTGCCAATTCTTCTTGTATCTTTTGTCTACTGCAAATGATTTGACAGTCTGCAGCAATGACGCTTATAATACTCTTTGTCCTTCATTGTCAACGTACATTTTTAGCTTTCTTCTGCTTATTTTGCCTCATATATTCAAGCTGGACCAGACTTGCTTTTATCAGTCTTGACCCTTGCAATTTTTGCTTCACTCTGCAGCTCTACTCAGTTACAGTGGTTTCTTTGTCTTTCCATCAATTGAGATGTAAAAAGGGTAATTTATGAAGGTGGGAGGATATGGAGTGGGAAGTGAGGATGAGGAAATCTACTTCAAAAAGTTTTCCTTTCTTTTTACCTTGTCATGAAGCCTTATATAAAAACAGCCTCCTTTGGCCATGGCAGGCCAGCCTACTTTCTCCTCAGCATACTATGGATTCCTTTCAACAAAACAATAAAGCTCTTGCTTAATTTTAAGTCCACACATAAATTTTACTATCTTCAATAATCACAGGTTAAAGATAAGCATAAACTGATGTGCTTTGCCAAGTAAGAATAAACTTACAATTATTCTTAATGTTTTTCATTGAATCTTGGCCTAAAGATTGGCCATACCAGTCTTCCACGCTGCTGGAAAGTATTCAAGACTTTTGGTACTGTGTCTTATCTCTCCATGTTATCTTGACTAATGTGTCCGTAACCATTTCTTGTTCACTAAGGAAAAGACTAAGTTTCTGCCTTTGAGCCTGATTCCTGTGTGCCCCTGTCACTAAATCTTAGCTCAGCACAGCTGAACTGCAAGTCTTTCAACAGCTGATCATAAGTGCATATCCTCAAAAGCAATGTAAGCCTCTGGTTTGAACCCACGTAATTATTTATTTTCAAGTCATGTATTTATTTTAAGAACAAAGATGTTGGTCTATTCAAAATGTAATGTAGAAGCCTTTGAACCCTTTTAGCCTCCATTTTCTAGAAGAGTATAAAATAACAAGGCTACTGATACGATATTCACTGAATTCCTACTGAGTAACATCTTCTTGGTATAAAATCTTAAAACTATGGTTGATAAAGATAAGGTTTCAAAGTCCCAGGGAGATCTGTATACCCTTGAGACACTGTGAGAAGGAAGGTAAGGGGCTGGGGCCACCATCATTCCTGTGGAAGTAGAGCTAAGTCAGTGCTGGATGCTAATAGAAATTCTGCCTAGAGTAACCGATAGCATTTTGTGTGTCATTGTCATTACCTTAACTATTCACTATGATGACCACAATGGATGGTATTTGCTTAGTTATTTGTGTGTCATTCCATGTAGCCCAATGCTATCAAGCATTTACTAATACACTGAATAAAAAAAAATAATCAAAGGAGTCTGGGTACCTATTATTTGTAAGCACTGCACTTGAAAAGTATGAGATTTTTTTAAATGTGGTTGCAATCTGGTGTTTATTTTTTACACCATGTGATGACATGTTGCCTGAAATTTTAGGAAGGCATGATGCTAAACTGGTGAGCAAAAAAGTTTAACAATGGACATCAAGAATGTTTAGGTAAGAACGAATTAAATAGAATAAGATGTCAAGACCAAAAATTTTCTCAACATCAAGAAATAGCTTGCAAGTGTTTTAAGACAAGGCTATTAAGGCAACAGAAGCAGCTTCACTCACTCAAATGTGTTTATTACCATTACCAGGAATAACCTAGTATGTAAAGTTATCTGCTATTGAGAAGAGACCACTCTTTTGTCTGGCAATAGCTCAGAAAATGTTAGAAGCAGTTCCACCTCTTTTACGTCTGATGTCTGCATTAAACGCATAGGTGATAGCACAGGCTTGCAAAATCAAAGGAAGAGGGAGGAGAACAAGTGGGCGTTTTTTGCAATGAAGACATAAACCGAAATGATGAAATCTATACAGCGGTAGTTCCAGCTTTCCAGCCACCCTGCCTTCTTACCCCATGACTGAACATATGTATCTGCACCTGATGCAATACAGATATGTCATTAGCATATTTAAATTATTTTAAATGGATTTAAAATGGCATATTTTCGGGAAGTAAAAAAATAGTTGCTCTGTAATTTACTGTATTCTATCAGGAAAAATAACATATTAACTATTTACCCAGAAAATTATTGGTAACCAAGTGCACATTATGAAACTAGCAGTGAATATTTGCAATACCTGTGGGTACCTACATTATTTCTGCTTGCAGTAATGAAAATTTGCATGTGTGTGTTTATAATATACAGCATAAGTCAAAACAAAAACACATCTCCCTCCTCTTCCTGAGATTAAAGCCTAGACTCCATCCACATTTTCCGTCCAAAGGGTATCTTTAAATGTACTTGGTTCCAATCTTCAGAAGAGAATTAAAGTGAATTCAAGTCTCTGTATTGTATATCCTTCCTTTCTGCCTTTCTTTTCAGGTTTGCAGTTTATTTCTGCATTAATCACCCTGACAGAAGCAAGGCAACTCAATTTTCTGCTTCTGTAGGTAGGCACATCACTTTCTGTACAGCACTAGGCATGAAAAGGGCTGCAGCTAAGCTTTGGTTACTGGTGTAATTGAAATGCTATCCACACTATAGGGTGCATTAAAGTCAGATAACGGCAGTTCCTGTGGCCAATTTAAGTAGCTTGACTTCCCTGGAAAAAAAAAAAATTGCCTGACAGATAAGGCAGACAAACTGGCTAATTCTCCAAGCATGTCTCTCATTGTGATCCTAGAAAAATGAGAAAAAAATGAATCACAGAACCACAAAATCAATTGACCCTCGGGTAGCTCATCAGGCAGCGAGCCTGATAAACCTAAAAGCTTTGTTAATGTCTGCCTGCCTGTATCCCACAGATAGAGCACTTTGTAAATGAACCTGCTTTGATAAATATATTAAGGAAAGCTGTGAATAAAGGCAGAGACTTCTCATTTGTAAATACAACCTCTGCTACATGGAATTAGAATGATAAAATGGAGTTCCATGTAATTAAGTTTGTATAAGGCCTGAAATCCGTGCAAATACTTTCCCTGAATTTTGAAAGAGAACTGTCAGTTCAATTAATCTGAACATCACCCGGAGAATGTACTGAACAAAATTAAGCTGCTGATAAAACCTGGGCCAGTATTTTGATAAGTAATTCCTATATCATTTCTTGGCCACTGTGATCATTTTATTTAATCCGCTACCCCCCTTTTCTTCGGTTCTATGCTAAGCCATGTACAAAGGATGGATGGTTCGAACACCACCATAACAATAATCTACCATATCAAAAAGTGGAAAATAGGGAAGTCTTCTCCCCACCATGCAAAATATCAAAGTGAATAAATTCCTATTAAGAGATATTAAAATGCCTGTATCTAAATCACCACTCAAAACCTAAACAAAGCCAGCCATTACTGCACTGATAACTTAAATACTAAGACTCTGCAAAACTATGCGGCTTTTCAGGTGTTTTCAATGGGAAAGACCTGAACAGAATCCAAGGCTCAGTTGGACATTTTGCAAGCAGAAAGAGAATGATCTTGGAAAACAATTTACCTAGGTTAGCTGTAACATTCCCTAAGTGCTACTTTCATATCTAAAAGGAATGAACACAGGAATTTTCCTTGTCAATTGCATTTGGTTCAGAAATGAAAAAGAAAACAATTATTTAGAAATTGCAGTTTAGCCATGGGAGTAAAGATATTGATTGTAGGGTCACTTACCAGTTGTTTACTTGTAGAATTGTAAGTCCTGTGTCTTGGGCTAACTGTTTCTTCTGCTCCTCTGAAGGATATGGGTGCTAATAAAAAAAAATGTTTTAAAAGATAAATCAGAAGTTAAGAAAGATGAACTAGCAGAATGATACCATCTTTTGTGTGTTTGTATCCATAAGGTTTGCTATTATTTCCTGTTTTATAGCTAGAAGAATTAAAAAAAAAAAAAAAAAAGCTCATGGTGAATGCTGAACAAAATCTTAGCTAACTAATTCGAGCTACATAGATCCTCCTGCAATTCACTTTGAAGCTGGCAGACACAAACAAGAGGTGTACAGAAAAAAGAGATTTCATCAAACAGTATCCCTTGCATGTAAATGTATCACTAAAGATTTCTTATTTCTTGAATTCCTGTGTTGGATTTTAAAAAGAATATTGTAGAAAACTCTAAGTGAATTCAAACATTACCAGAGAACCACTGCATGATTCAAATTTGTCTATGGTGTTTTTACACAGAAATCAGAAAAATTATACCTGGGGGAAAAAAACAAAAGACCCTTGTGTTTCAGCACTTTTATCTTTCTCTGCAGTCAAGAACAGAGTTGTGCCAGTATGTATTTAGCTGATCAGATGATATTGAATATACAGATTTTAAACTTGTAGGAACAGTATGCTCAGGACTGGTTCTTAGGAGTCATGACAACCAATTCAATTACTGTATGGTTTATTGCCAATATAGGTGTTGAAACTTTTATGGGGCAAAGAGTGGATTACTTGATGCTTACCTATGACTAAGGGGGGAAGATCATAGTCTGTGACTTTAACTTTCAAATGAAAAAATAAGCAGAATTAAACTTATTTCGTCTCTGACTGTTTGCCTCTCCCTTTCCTTCACAAAGAGCTTTTTGGGGAAATCTTATACACCTACTATGCACATAATCAATATGCTCAATCATGATAGGCAGGAGAGGCTTTTGGAGATCATTAATTTACCTATAACCCCCAGATAGCTGCCTAAGTAGGGTTTGAATAGGCATTAAATTAAATATGCATATGTTTTAAATGCACATCATTCATTATACAGTAAAATGAAACTTTCAAGGCTTTTTGATGCTGCTTACAGATCATGACACCTAAACACCCCAAATCAAACTGTTTTTCTCCTGTACTGATGTTACAATTTAACACAGAAACCTCTTGCTTCTACTTCAACAATTTTTTTCTCATGCTTTTCCAATGCCTTACCTACTATTCTGTAGAAGAAATAATCAGTCATCTGGAATTAGTTTTTTAAGAAAGCTGAATATTTAATTTTCCATTATCTGCACTTTTAAAAGCAGGCACTGTTTAATGCCATTGACGAATTGACATTTAGCAAAGCAACATCACTTCACAGCAAAAAGGGTTAAAGAGATCTGCATTATTATAGAAGTCAAGCTTTTAATATTCTGCAAATATTAACAAAGAAAGATGATAATGTTGAGTTAATATGGGTTAAGGATAAAATGAAAATAAATTTTTCTGATTGCTAAGTGTTGACACTTTTTTGGCTAGGCCCGCAGCCTTTTCTTGAAGGCTGTGTAATTACAGAAGGCTTTTCCCCTCCTTCCCCCTCCTGCTTCTAGCCCACATTAGTAATGACCCCTTCACTGCTTCAAAAACCACTAATAGTCTTCAGCAAAGGCAAGAAAAATGAACAGGATAAATTGGAATCCACAGTCAGTAATTTGCATCATATGAGGCTGCTTTGGCCACTCACACTCATTCCTGGCCATCAATCGTGCACTGTCAGGTGCTGCACTCTGCCACCATGATAAATACTCCTCCTAACACTCTGATTCGTCCAAACAATGTAATTGTCCTCTATTCTCCTCTTGGTAATGGAGATAATGAATGACTGCACAAACAAGAAGGATTGCTCATCACAGACACAGGGGTGGCTTCAAACCGAAAAGCCCCGAGTACAAATTTTAATTGACTGAAAACACAGGTTGAAAGAAAAGAAACCCTGTGTTCTATTTCCAGGCTTTGAGACAATCACTTCTGAGTTTTCCCCTTTTGGTTTGGGGGTGGGTTCTTTATCCTGAATGTGGGCCCCCAAAATGGGTAAAATGAGACTGTAGAAATCCTGTCGTTGGAAAGCAGCCACAGAAATGCTGTCCAGTATGCAATTCATGTAAAACAACTCCTCACTTTAATTGCGTTTAATCCCAAGCTGCGAGGACCTGGTGTTATGAAAAAAAAAAAAAAAAAATCCTCCTCCAAATGGAATCAGTTCCATCCAGTTAAATACTTATTGTACTGCAAGGAATAGTATGTTTTTAAAATTTCAGTCTACATATAACCACACATAAAGCGAATTGCATTCAACAGCACAGATCGTGATGGAAATCAGTGAGCCTACTCAGTGTGATAGCCATCCTGGAGCTATTAAGACATTTGAAAATTGGTACACACAAGATCAACAAACACTTAAAAGCCGAGATCTTATCAAAATTCACCTTGCACAGATGGCTTTTATTATTTCTAATTAAGAATGAGAGGACAATAGCACAACAACTCTAACTTACTTAAATAATGTTCTACATTTTGGGGAAGAGAGAGAGAGAACTGGTGTTGATTTCTGTTGATTTTTTCCCCCCTTTCAACATCAGTGATTCTACGGCTTTTAAACGTGAAGTGGACTGTTTATCTGAAAGTGTGCTGGCAGACTGCCACCATATTTCTAAGATTAAAGAAAGGATTGAAAACAATCAGCTTTCCGAGGAACTGAAACCACGACAATATGTTTCTGATTAATTTACAAATATATGTATATATTTAATGCTAAACTACAGAACCAGAAAATTCCTACTAGTTAGTCTATCACAGGCATTCTTACACTTTATTAGAACAGACATCATATTGAAATAATAAGCATGGGAGGCCTTCATTTCTTCTTTGATCTATATTACTAAATGTCTGACTGGCTCAGATTTAAAATAAACTTTGGTATGTTTGCACTTGAAAACTGGAAAAAGACCACAAGTAATAATTTGTTGTCAGTTTCCACATTCTCTAACTAAAAACTATAGTTTCGCCTGTACAGCGCTGGACGCCAGGCAGTGTTAGTCCAGTTACCCCTGTAGTAGCTAAACTTTCTTGTAGGAATACATGCTCTAGTATGGTAGCAATGACGATAGATCACTTCATCAGAACTAGCTGGGATGAATTAAAGGTGCAGGTCACAGCTTTACCTGCTTTCCAAATCTCTTGCAGGCTAGTGCCATTACAGCCTTAAATACACAGGTATGTACTGGAGAAGAGTAACATGGAGCTCCTTTTTCTCTCTTTTTCTCATCTCCTTTCTGTCCTTTTTCTCCTTTCTCTCATCTAAGGGTCATGATTTCATGATCTAAACCCAAATGCATTCCAAATGTGAAGGCAAGATTTTAAGCTGTTTATTGATGGCTCTTCAGTGTGGCTTTAAAGTGTTTTTACTGTATAAATGCTGTCTATATGCTTTCAATAAACTAAATTATAATAAACAGTGGTGTTTAAGTGCCACCTCTGCCCAGCCTACTTGGATTTAGTTCCATACTTGGGTGTTTATATATATGTAGGTAATAATTTTACTCAGATTGAGGTACAGGTTACAAAGTTTCATGTAAGATTAGTTTATTTTCTTATTTAGAAAGCTGAATTCAGAGGAAGGAACACAGAAAGGAGTTTCTGATCAGGAGGTAAAAGAATTTAAATTATTCACCCTTAAAAAGCATAATGAGTACAAAATGCTACAGCTAGTTTGTTGCAAATGGCAGGATTAAAGAATACACTGACATTGTTTTTTCTCAGCTTATTAAAAGCATTCCTTAATTGTTTGCTTAAACATGAGTCTTCGTACAAATGAGTTAATGCTCATAAAAAAGGAAAGAGCTTTGAAAATTTCACCACCTCTAAAAATTCCCATTCTATTGAGCATATCTCATCATTTTATTGCCAAGGTAACCATGAGTATCTCATGAACTCTTCTGTGCTACTGAATGGTCAAATACCAATGCCACAAAACACCTAGTCCTCTATCTACAGATGATAAGACCTTGCTTCAGAAACAGGACTGAGCTCTAAAATGGATGCATTTATGTTTCTGTGTGATGACTACAACTCTTCTAGGAAGGAAAGAAACCACCTAAATTCCAGAAGTTTCAGAATCCAGCAGCAACAGAAAGTTGCTATGGGCATTATTTCCCTGACAGAGTATGCACTGATAGGGGCTCCATTTAAATCTTGGTCCTAGCTACCTACAATATCACCCATCTCATCACATCACAACCTTTCTGATCTCTTAACCATCTAACACCACCCAAAATGGTGAAGGAGAAGGGGGATTTTCACATAAAGTATTGCAGGACCAAGATTACTAAGCATCGTGGTTCAAGCCCAGCTGGCAACTTGGAACCACGCAGCCGCTCGCTTACTCCCCCCCTGCTTCTTCCTCCCCCCACTCCTGGAGGGATGGGGAGGAGAATCAGAGGAATGTAACTCCCACAGGTTGAGATAACAGCACTCCACTAACGAAGGTATAATACAAACCACTACTGCTACCAATAATAATGATAAGAGGAATAACAAGGGGAGAGGACACAACAGCTCACCACCCGCCGACTGATACCCAGCCCGACCCGAGCAGCGATCTGGGCCTTCCGGGTAACTCCCCCCAGTTTATATACTGGGCATGACGTGCTGTGGTATGGAATACCCCTTTGGCCAGTTTGGGTCAGGTGTCCTGACTCTGCTTCCTCCCGGCTTCCCCTCTTCCCTGGCAGAGCATGAGACTGAGAAAGTCATTGGTCAGAGTAAACATTACTTAGCAACAGCTAAAAACATCGGTGTTATCAGCGTTATTCCAAGGCTGAAAGTCAAAACCACAGCACTGCACCAGCTACTAAGAAGGAGAAAAATTGACTGCTGTAGCTGAACCCAGGACACTAAGCATTCATTTAGAAAAGATTAAGGGAATCTCCTGAACCAAAAGCTTTTCAAACGTTCATTAAACCTTACCTGTCTGATCCACCTCTCCTAGAACAAATATCCTCTCTTATGTGCATACATCCTGCCAGACACATTGTAATAGTTCTCAAGCACTGATGCTAACATTCTAAGCAGAAAGACTGTTGTTATGTCTCTTTTAATTCCTTGAGAAGACCACCCATATTAAAAATGGTGAGCACCAAAGTACTTGGGTACAGACAGACTGAGCTGAAGAGTAAGAGTTACTGTGGACAATCTAACACCAAACACAACAGTGCCCAGTAGCCCTGGAGCCTCCTTATTGTTAGAGGATAGCTATACTTGCTACTAGATAGCGCAGGACTGATTTGAGCCATATTCTGCTAGTTAAGCTGAAGCAAGAAAATTAAAAAGCAGAGCTTGACTAGGTATGGCCCAAGGGCCTAAACACCCCACCTCTATCATATTCCTGACTCTTGCTGGTCTGAGAAACAAAGGACCAGGAGGACCCACTTTGCTGTGTTTTGCCACTTGAAAGACATCAGGTAACACATTCAAAGGGACAAGCTGATGTGCTAAGGAAGTTCAATATACATGAGAGGGTGGCTGATGACATATGGCTGCTTTTAGACACAACAAAAAAGAAAGATGACCAGCTGTGTGGATTGCAGAATGAAAGCTTGTGAAGCACATTTACAGGAAAAAAAATAGATGTTCTAAGGAAAGGAAGAGAGATGATTAATAAAGTAATAACATGGAGTATCGTGGAAAAAAAATTCCTATTGCATTGGAAACAGAACAATGACAGAAAATCATCTTCTCCAGTGCTATAAGAAGAAAAACATTTTGTAATTTTTTTTCCTCCTGAAAATTTTCCTTCAGGTAGATTAAAAGGATGAAGAGTGCCCTGTACAGTGATTTTGAAAATGGTTAGTATTCACATGGACAAGAAGGGTGACAATTAGCATTATCACTCATCAAATACAATTTGGCTCTATTTTCTGGGAAGAACTGGGGTTTCTGGTGAACATTTTAATGTATTACTGTTGTCCCAGTTTCCAGCAATGCTATAAAAAATTTCAGAGTTTTGATACATAGGCATAAACAGACAGCTCTGGTCTCTCAATTCAGAATTTTCAGGTGGTGAATTCCCTGAAAGTAAGGTCTGACTTAAGGAATGGAGAGCAAAATCTATAGAGAAAACGGAAGAATATCTGACAAGGATGGTAGGAAATTTAATGGTGTAGTTTTTACCTAGCAAATTAAAAAAAAAAATTAAAAAAAAGAAGGAAAATGCAGCAATTAGTGCTCTATAGGAAAATCGTAAGGTTGCTACTCAAAGGACTATAAAGTTAACTGAGATAGATAACTGGAAATAGTTCTGTTGCACTTGTGTGGCAGAACGAGCTACAGAAGAGACAGATGCTCAAAGTCAAACTTAAATTCTGCCTATAGATTCAAAAGAGGTAAATTTGGTAGCTATGGAAAAGATGAAATTATAGAAAAGATTTAAAAAATGCATTTTAGATAACAAGGAAGTACTGGAGAGAGGAACAGTGATATTGGAGAGAAGAATAGTGATATTGGAAAGACGGTTTTCAGGTCAGTCTCCAGGCATAAAGCACAATGCCTCGTAATAAAACCAAACAGTATTACAGCGATTTTCTTCTCCTAGATATTATATGATATCTCCTAGATGGTTGGATATAAAATTGTATTTCCATTGAGTCAGTGAGAATTTTGCCATTATCGTCTTTAGAATTTGATTTGGAGCCTAATTTAAGAAACTTAACCTTTGAGTAAACATACGGAAATGTGACTTTAATCTTCTGAAACACAAAATCTGTATTACAGATAAACATTGAAGAGTTTTTGGTAATATTTTACAACTATTGTAGAAGAAGACTGAAAAGGTAACATGGAATGCATCTATAGAATAAACGTATATATCCCAAAAGGGACTAAAATTAAAGACATTAGTTGAAAACCAAAATCTGTAATGAAGCCATCACAGAGAGAATCTTTTAAACCACCAACTGATCAGTATGGTAAAGTAGTCTCAGAAGTAATGAAGGGGGGGAAAAAAGTAACTGTAAATGCTGAAGTAAAAATCATATTGAGAAGGTCCTAAAGTAATGAACAAAATTAAGCTGTAAGATAGAAATAATACTTTAAAATAGTTCTCTCTTTTATGTAGAATCAAGTTTCTCAACAAGTTCTGCTTCGTTAATCCCTTAGAGATCTGGAGCAAAGATGAGGGATGAGAACACCTTAATTAATGCAAGCCAAGAAAATAATCAGCACTACCAAAAATAGTGTTCCTTTCATTCATATCAAGATGCAGAGCTCTATCCCTCTTAATGGCATAAAAGAATGGAACTGTCTGGTGAACCCTCGACACTTCTCCTCTAAAATGTGAACTTTTACCTGTTGCAGGCTTGTCAAAAAATCTCTATTTACACTAAAGATCAGCCCCACCAGCACGATTTGGAGAGAAATATCCATTCTTGATGCTGTACTGTCATTGGTTTTGAGGTAAGGTACTCCAGATAAAGAGTTATTGTAAACAGCAGATCCAGGTCTGTGACAGCTCTTAAATTTTGAATATATTCATCTCCACAACATTTTTTCAGGCTCACCTAGATTACTGGCTATGACTGAGACAGATGAGCATTTCATACCAGATTTTTTTACTTAGCCTTTCCAATTTGGAGTAGGAATTTGTGAGTCATATGGACTTCGTTTAGGAATGGAACCAACATGAAATATTAAACAGGGGTACCCACACAGTACAGTTATAGCTGTCTTTGAAGGTTCAGTGATCTCAGTGACTAATTCTTTTTTTGAGATTGGATAAGATGAAGAACATCAGATTATATGATTGAAAAACCACACAAGGATTTTCACAAATCTGGTACCAAACAGTCTCAGTAATACACCCAGGAATCAGTTCCTACAGGGCTGATTTAATTGAATTTGAACCTCCATCTAACCTACCGGAGCTGGTTCTTTTTTGATTGCCCTAAACCAAATTGTTACAGAAAACGGTTTACAAATGCATCGTGAAATAATACAGGGTTCACAAAGCCATAAAGACAAAGCTCAGCTGCATTTTTTTCTGCTTTATAGACAGGATTTACAATTGATAGGGAAAAAAAACATGTCCACTGTTAACGATAATGGACAAGGAACTAGTATACTCATTCAGTAGCTGAATTCTGTTAGCTGGGATAGACAACTGCATAAAGGATTCAAGGAAACACATAAAAGGTGTTACATAACATGTAGATGAGAACAAACATGTCTGAAAAAAAATTAGATACCTTAAATACCTAAAATAGGAGAAATATCTTCTTAATGATTTTGAAGGAAAAGGAGAATCAAAATTAATTGAATATAAACATGTAAAACTGCAGAAGTATGAGTGCTAAATACTTCTCCATCCTGTAAAAGAGTATGTAACATATTGTGGACTATTTAGTGAAGTATCCATTGCTGAATGTCCAGACCAGTTTTCTGAACTTCAGCAATATATTGAAAAGCCTAATTTAACGAGGAAGGCAACATGGATTTATGACAGCAAGGTCTTTCTTAATTAACTTGCTAGTGTTGTTAAATAGTGTTATCGCCAGAGCAGAGAAATGGAAATGCCATAGATATTATCTCTTTCAGTTTTATTACAGCACTTGATATAATTTCAGATTAAAGACTATAAAGTAGAAAAATGTCTCATAGACAAGTAACAACAAGTGGTGGGTTAAGCTGACTAGTGAGGAGACTCTTCTTGCTTTTATATGTAATTGAGTTAGGCAACAATATCAGACAAAGCTAGAAATACAAAAGATTCATGCACTGTTAGGCATGAAAGGTATGCTAAAGGGCCAACCTACTACCCCACAAAGGCAATAGAAGTTCTCTGCAGACTTCAGTGGAAGCTGGATTGTAAATTTATTAGTCTTTACTTATTAATATAGAAAGCCATCTTTTTTCTTGAGATGCAGATGCTGTTATGTAATTAAAAAAAATGGTGCAGAAATATATAATTGATGCTTTCTGAACCATCTTGTTATACATGAGCAAAAGTATCAACAGACACAAACTCATTTCTCATTATCTTCTCACTGTCAACTTGCTGGATCACAGTTTAACAAGTCATATTATAGGTCTTTAGTTTAATGCATGATTCTTCAGTTTCTGCTACTTTGTGAATCTCAGGCTCATCTTTTGCTTCTGCTTTAATTCAGAGCTGTTGGACACACACCAGGCTAAATAACAACAAAGTTCAGAAGTGCATCTTATATGTTTTACTCTAGTGCACAGGTGGAATAGTCAGTTTTAATCATACACTAAGTACCCTGATGCCTGTAGACACAAGTTATGTCACAGGCATGGGGATTAAAATCTTCCCTGCATTTGATGAGAATCATGTACTGATACCACAGGAAAACTGCAATACATCTATCATTAAGAGAAAGCTAAGCTACACAGAACTGATTTCTTCAGCATCAAAACTTACAAGCCAGGAGTATGATGCAATTGACTTGGAAAACTAATGCTATGATTTAATGTGCTGTGTTAGAAACTGAAGGTTAGGTGTTTTTAACATATTTTGTGCCATATCCTGGCAGTAATACTCACACAGTGCTACTGACCAGCGCTTTCTTCCATGTGGGAACCCTCTGAGTTTCATTGGGTTGCACACAGAATAAACACTAATCACTACAAGCAAGGTCTGGCTCTGAGTCTGGCTCATAGACAGAGGACTGGAGAGAGAACTTTGTTTTGGTTATTCTCTAAGTAGGAGACATTGAATTTCCTTTTTACCTAGGCTACATCTGCTGAGCTAGTTTATTACAAAAGAAATGGGAACTATGGCAATACATAGCTCCAAGAGTCTCCCATTCATACCATAAATATGTGAGGCCATGGCTCTGGGCAAGCTTTTCAACACATTCAGTAGCAGGATTTGATAGAATGCAACAGCTAGCTCTCATTGCACCTCTTAATTTGCTTGCTGGAACTTGGCAATTTACCTTTCAAGAGCCATAGACCAAGTGGATATCTGTTTGGTGCACACAAAAGTTCTTTTCAGGGATCTAGTGAAAGGGTAAGGTATGGTCTGCAGCTTAATGAAGTTATAAGCTAGTGACATGTCTTGCCAGAAAATATTCACGACCTACCAACAGGAAAGAAAACTAGTCATCACAAAATAAGGGTTTATGTTTTAATTTTTAATATACATAGTTTAATTTGTACTTAGCTGATTTTAT
>NW_009944687.1:0-12160 GCF_000696875.1 Nestor notabilis
GGGCTGCCGCCGGCTGCGCTCCTGTCAGTCCCCAGGCAGTGGGATCCCGCATTAAGCGACAAAGCTTAAACGCACCTTCCATCCTTTCCGCAGTTCAAACTTCAGGTGCTGTTTGGGTTCTCTCTCTCATGGCACAGAGAAGGAATAATCTGATGCACCAAGTATTTTGTACCCATTCAGCTAGGGCAGTCCACCTCCCAGCTTTTGCAAAGATGAGCTTGTGTTTGCCAAGTTACAAACTTGCATCTGTCACAGAATGGTTTAGGTTGGAAGGGACCTTAAATACGATCCGGTTCCACACACACCCCCCACCCCCCCCCGCCATAGGCAGGGACCACTTGCACTAGAGCAGGTTGCTCCAAGCCCCTGTGTCCAACCTGGCCTTGAACACTGCCAGGGATGGGGCAGCCACAGCTTCTCTGGGCACCCTGTGCCAGCGTCTCAGCACCCTCATAGTGTATTTCTCTTCCTCTCCCGTTTCACGCCATTTAACTTGGACTACTAGCAAGAGGTACTGCTTCCAAGAGGTAGTGACCACCGTGCAGGATCACTCACTCCTTATCACCTTGAACAGATTAAGAGAGCTACAAAACTACCTCTCCCTCCCTAAAATGGATTTTAACACTTTTTAACTATAGACAGATATTGTTATTACTCTTACCAGTGCAAATGTTTGTGCTACTGGGAGTAGTTCATTTCCTTGTGCCTTAGGGCAAGGAACTGTCCAAACTGCATTTTTAGTGTAGATGGGCAGGTTCTGAAAAACACTTGCAAGTACTGGGGTGTATTCGGGGCTACACATAGTCCATTGAGCAAATTAGGCACTTAAATTTCTCACAGAGAGAGGTATACACTTGAGAACAGCTGCAAAAGGCACCAGAACTGCAAGACAATGTTGGAAGCCCAACAGCTCGCTTAAGATGCTGATAAAATGCTTCATGTCTCATTGAAGCTGCTGGAGAGCCTAACCTCAGGTGGCTTTGAAAAACAAACTGAGGAGCCTGATGAAGATCAGGTATGCAAGAACAAAAGCAAGCAGAAGACCCTAAGGGAGCAGGTAAATGAAATGAAGTTGTCCTATCATGTATACAATCATGAAAGCACAAACAAAAGCAACAACCTTTATTACAGCGAACTAAAAGAATGTGAAAGGAACCATTATACCCTAATCCAGTACTACATATTCAATAGAACATACCTCAGCACATCCTCGCGAAAGAGCGTAACATTATGGTTTCTGGAATGCAGTCGGAAAGTCAGAGTAATGCACGAATTAGTACCTGGTTCATTTTCTTGCCAAGTGTTCACACTCTCAGGCTGGCCCTTTCTCAGGGCAGAAGAGTATGAACAAATGAGAAACGTAATGATGACAGAGAAATGCTTGCTTTGCATGTGGCCTCAAGTTTATTAAGAGTAATGGCAGATAAGAACAAAGGCAAAGGAATGAGGCTGAAGAGGGCAACATGCATGCTTTATAAAACCCCAAACCAAACCAACCTGTAAAAAATGATAAAATACTTTGTTACAGTATATATAGCCTCTTTAAGTGCAGGCTGGGGAAGCACCTTAGGGGCTTCAAGTTGGCTCCAGGAAGAGGGCAAGGGTGGGGAATAGGACAAAAACCTGCAGGCGTGTTTTCAGGCAGTGTTTTTTGACTACCATCCCACTTCATATTTATTTAATGAGAGAGAAAGGGGAAGAATGGAGAAAAAGGAACCAAAAGTCTCATGCAAGCATCTTACACAGAAGGGAATGCAAATTTTTCAGTCATATAGAGGATTCTGAATTTAAATTTATAATTAAAAATTATAAATCCATCTTAAGTTTCACATGTTTGCATCCACTCTGATTCGAACTGCAGCCCCATTCATGAGGGGTAATAATGCTCCATACTTAAGAGACAGAACAAGCAAAGACAACTTGTCAGGTAGCATGACACATGCCATGCAGGGGTTCACAGGATGTACTAGGTTAAAGTTCAGGACATACTAGATTTAAATTAAACAACTAAACTAACTCAAAACTCCAATTAGCCTTCACTAAATATGTTTTAATAACAGATCACAAATCAAATTGCCCTAATGTACTGCTAAGCTGCATGAATGACATCTGCATATACAAAATGGTAGTCTTAATTCAGAACTACCAAAAAAGCATGACAGTTCTTGTGCGAAGTACAAGAACAGCACAACTGCATTTGGTACAAAGAAAACTGAGGAACCTACACTATGCCTTGTGTTTTTGTAAGAGAAGGAAGCAAGCTCATGTTTTAGGCCATCTTTACTTAGTTGAAACACATTCCTGGAAGTATTTTTTCACTTTTTAAATGTAAATGTAAGGAAACTTAAACAAACAAACAAACAAAAAAACCTCAAGAACTTAACCAAAGTGTTTACATGCCTGCTGAATATTAAAATACCCATGTTGACTCTGAAATGAATGTTTGCTGAGGGTCTTACCCTGAGCAAATTGATTCCCATGCCAACCTCTATTGAGGAAGCTCAACTAACCCCCCTTTTTTATTAAAAAGGAAAAAGAAAGAGACAAATTTGCAACTGTCATTTTATTTGTGTCTGAAAATCATGACAGTAGTGCCAAGGGTCTTTGCTGAGCTGGGCATATGACAAGCAGTAAACCCAATTTATGAGAGCTGGGATTTCACATGTAGATTTTTGTACTTAGTGAGGGAGTGAGGTTACTGACTCCTCCCTGCTAGATTTAGAAGTGTAAGTTAAAAATACCACATAGTACGAAAAGGTAAAGAGTACTGACAGAAGAAGGAATTATAACTTCAACATACTGCCACTCGGTATCCAAATTGCAGAAATGCCCCCTCCCTCCACGTTTATGATAGCTGAAAGATGTTACAGGAATTACTTAGAAATTACAATGTCTTTCAAATTAAGTAGTTCACCCAAGACACAACCTCAAAGAAAAATAAATCCTGGTGGCAGTGAACCTTCTTGAAACAATGAGTAGCGCTTGTTGTTCAGCAGAACTAATATTTCTTGAGGCTAAAGTGAGTACAGTGGAATTATGAAAACATTCCTTTCTCCATTCACAAACCTACCCCTAAAGAACATCATGTTGAAAACAGGAAGCCACCCTCTGCTTGAGAATTCAAAATTCTGAAAATAACTGGGTTTGGAGGGTATTTAAAAAAAAAACCCAAGCCCTAAAACACTGAAAAAAGGAAGCAAAATCCACATTTAATTGCTGTTTGAAGCCCTGATATTGCAACACCGAGAACAAAATCAAGACTACAAAACAATCTTTGCTTACAGTTCCAGGCTAAGAATGCATTTGTGACAAACATAAGTATCATTCCAGGGTTTATAGAACAGAGAAGTTTAAATTAGGTTTTAAGAATCTTCAAGTTGTTCATAAACAAAAGAAAAGCATAAAAGGTGCTTGAGACTCAGAAATAAAAACCGAATTTGATTAAGAGCTCTGCTTCTCTAATGCTGCCTTAGAGAACTATATACAACTGCATCTTTTTATATACTTGAGCAACTTGGTTTTGCTTTTATTCTCTTCCCCTTACGTGGGCAAAATAAAAGCTATGGATTGAAGTACAGCCTAAAGCTGTTAGGACAACAGTATAAAATGGGACAAAAAGATCTCTGTCTAAACTGATGCTTGGCTGCATCTTCATATTACAATTCAAAAAGTGCTACAACAGCTGTATAGTGACTACTATTTTTGACTACTGACACCTAGAAATATCCTTGTACTATTGATAAATCTAAACTGAAGTCTATCTAGAACTAGTCTATCATGGCAAAATTTCCCCACCTTTTAAGTTATTACCAAAACTGGCAAAGATTAGAAAACTTCGGGGAGAACCCCCATCAACTCTGATTAATCCATAGTTTGTTTAGAGCATTTTAAAAGAAGAAAATTCTCATCTTTAGTGTTTACCCATGAGGAAACTGCCACTCTATGTATACCAGAATAGGAGAAAACCGCACAGTTTAATCCAAACTCCAAACTCCTCCCACCTCCCATTTCTAGCATCACAATATCAGTACCCATTATGAAACAAACTTAAGATCTAATTCAACAGTGCTTTTCCAGAAGTTATGTTCTCTTACGCAGGAGAGCAGCAGTAGTTTGGGTTTACAGTTCGTTCATTTGGACATCTGAAAACATCTTGCAGTATCTCAAGATATTCTGTAAGTTAGACAGGCAGACATTCATTTTACAGAGTAACTGGAGAATGGAGACAGGCATTAGGAACAAAGTGTAAGAAAAAAATTATACTGCAATAAGAGAGTCCTAATATGAAGAGAGCAATTGCATGAAATAATACTCCTGTATTTCAGGACATAAACATTACTTTTTCCATAGAAAGGTCGGACACTTAAATACTGACATACACCAATTTCAGATTAGGGTGGAAATAAAGCAGTCTCCACCTTTGTGTGCAGCGTAAGCATAAGCTAACGTTACAAGCAGTATTAACACCAAATTTGGAAAATTACTGCATTAGTTCTCAAAATATGAATTATGCATGTTTTCATCCAAAGCTGTATGGGAAGTGTTCTGTTTCTGTACAAGCAGTTCAAGCGTGAACTTCTTGAGCGTTGGTACACAAAGCAGTTATCCTGAAGATATGTGAAAGTTTGTTCAAAAATCTCAGCAGCCAGGATTCTTTTCTAGATTTGGTAACTGCTTACATAGTTCCAATTCCTGTGGGGAACTGGATGTTCACCTCCTCAGCGGGAACAGCTTCTTATGTCGCAGTTACTTAGATATGAAGAAAATTCTTTCATGTGTTTTTTCCTTACGCTTCATGTCCGTCACTTCCTCCACATCATTTTGTCATGCATCTTCCATTTAACAAGCAAGACACTGCTCCCTTGAAGCTTGCCTAAGCCTTCAAGGAGAAAAAATACTGGGGTTTAGGTATTACCTGGGTTATGAAGTGTTCGCTTTACAAATCTGGCCTAAGTTCTAAATATAGGGGAATGCATGTAGGGGTGCATTTCACTTTTTTTTAGCACAATCTTTGGATGGTAAAGCCTCACGTTTCTGAAAATTCTCCTTCCCTGGGGTTCAAACTGACTACCTCTAATGCTGAGGAACCATACATTTATTATTCCACAGAGCAACCAAGAATACTTCGGTACAGAGCTTTTGAGACAAAGCCTGAAGCTCCCTGTAACTGATACTCTTAGACTGGACACCAAGACTTAGACCAGGGGCTCCTCTCTGATGTTATTAAATAATTTACTCTCCCTCCCACCCAATGCCATCTGTACAGCTGCCTGAAAAAGAACCACATTAAAAAGAAGACTGATAAAAGGACAACTGGGACACAGAAGTGTTACAAGACCTGAATAAGCAGGGGTTGAAAATGAAGGGAGGAAAAATACTGATTAGCTCATCAAGGAGGAAGGTACCTAGTGAAAAGAAGTAGAGCATCTAGTGCTCCAGTCTCATCTACTCTGGGGACCAATCGGGATGCAGAGAGTACCAAAGCAAGATATTTATGGAGATCATTAACCACATGTTCTGTTTCTAATGATAAGTGAAAAGGAATTTCAGTCTTAAGTCTGACTCTGTACAGTGAAAGAGTGTATTACCTCCATTAAACAATGGTGATGACTGATGAAATTACCAGCAGGAAGGATCAGCTGGGCTCCTTAATTCACTTTGGGCAAACTATCTCAAAGCTTACCAGTATTAGCTAACCTAATCTCACTGAACTTGCAGGAATGGATTAGAACAAGCCCTGATAATTCTGTGCCAGAAAAACAGGAGGTACCAAGTATTTGGGTGTGACAGTAATTTTCAGCCACACAGCCAAATTCAGGAAATCATCCACAGTCCACGCATTCCACTTCACAGTCCAACAGTGTTAAGAGATATTTAAAGCCTGCAAAACTCTGCACTCAATACTGCAAGAATGCTCTTCTGCAGATTTCCCTGAAATCAAACAAATACAATTTAATCATGCAGAAAAATCGTACTTTCTCCCAATAGTTTTTGGGGGTTTTTTTAGGCTACACTAGGTCAATTTTAAGAATTAATTCCTTCTAGAAATAAGGAAAAATAGCAGGCAACATATTTTCAAGTTCCCAAAACAGCCACTAACGAAGTCTAACTTTTGAAGACAGGTATTTTTTTGTTATGTTTCTCTGTCACATTAGAACTTGGAATATTCCAAGTCCAAAACTGTAAGCGGAATTTCTTTCAGTCAGAAATTCATCCACCCTAGCACATGGGATGCTATTGGAAGTAGTATCTATGGCATGTATTTGTCAGAAGACAAAGCCGTAACAGCTCCTTTTCATCCTAAGATGTATGAATCTGCACTGTGCAAGAGATTTAAAAAATAAAAAAAAAAAAAAAAAAATCAGTATCTACTAGCACTACTAAAACACAAAACATTCAAGTAGTATATAACTGTAATGCAAGCCCTTGCATGGCAATCCAAATTTATTGAACTACTGATGCTAAGTCATACAAAATTGCACCACTTTAATTAAGGCTTTTAGTTTACATTTGGCCACCTCAAAGCAGTTGTAACATTAGGTTGGTCAATTTAAATACTGTGGCTCCCTGTTGGATATACACACAATCTTTACACCCAAACGTTAATGCATACAAAGCAACAAGGCATTGTTAAATAAATCAGCAAAAGTTAATTACTGCAACTTAGGCCCTGTGACCAATTACACATGATTAAAATTACTTCCCACATTCACATCCACAGTACTCTTCCACCATTTAACATCTCAACCAAAACGTTACACATGTAAAACAATCACTAACAGGCAAAAGTACTAAACCTGTATATTTGGTATTGCAAATACACTTATGCATGAGCAAGCAAGGGAATTCACAGTGAGAATCTACAGCTGCAGAAGCCCGAAAATGATTTACAAAAAATTGTTAAATCATTAAAAAATTGTTTTAAAATATACACTTCTTGTTGTAGACCCCCACTGTACACACAACTATAAACATTGTTCCCTATGTAAACAAGGAAAAGGAAACATACAATAAAAGGTTGAAAAGTCTGGACATTTCCTTCCCAACAGATATTAAAGGCCATGTCTTTAGTCAGACGTTATACTGAAAGGACTCTTAAAGACTAGATCACTGTCTCCACAGGTTTTTCCTAAAATTAAAAAACTATATAGCTGTTGTGTTAATCAAAGCGCTTTTGTACAATACGATGATGATGATCCTGTATTTCTTTAAAAAAGTTACAATAAGCTACAAATACCGATGAAGCAAAGTTATCTGGAGTAGTCTATATAGGAGCTCTTTGGACTTTCTTTTATTATGCTAAAATAGTGGTGCTTTTAGGATTTACATTATTGTACTCTCCAATAGAAAGTGGGGATTGTTGAAGTATACAGTACACAGTTTTCATACATGTACAACATTGGTGGATGAACAATGTCTCTTATCAGTAATACTGGATGTAGGCTCTGGTTTTACCAGTTGCATACACTTAGAATATTTATAAGTAAAAATCTCTCATGACACTGGAAAGTGATTAGAATGTGCAAACTGATGTAGTAGCTTTCATCCATTTCTTAAAGGGTACCACCACAGGAAAGTCCATTTAAGATGTTGGTAGGTTTAATAAAGTTGGAATGCTGGCACTGTTGAATTGGGCAACAGTTCTTCAGACCTGTAACAACAAAACAAAAGGTTAGTATTAGTATCAGCTATTTGTCACTTCTCTTTAGTTAAAACAACTAAAGGACGAAACAGTTAAAACAACTAGCAAAGTTCTTGGCAGACTCAGAAAATAACCTTATCGCTCTCCTCTACTAATATCATTTCTGCTGTACACAAATAACAGACTGTCTCAATTAGTAAAACAGAATTGGGATACATATGGTAATCCAAGCTGAACTGTGGAAGTAATATTTAATGGGTGGGACTAGTTTTGCTTACAGTATGACAGTTCCAGTGGCTTTAAAAACTAAAAATACATTTGGAGGATCAAAGCTCTTGAATCAAAAGCCCTGTTAAGGAAACGGAGCAGCCGTTTGCCATCCTCAGCTAATGCTTTTGGAACCCTCTCAGTTTACTTTGAACTGTCGTTGTTCAAATAAAGTATTAATATTGATACATGAAGACTTAAATGTGGCACTACCTGAATATTAATAAAAGCTTGCAATTTATGACAATGGAATGTCCTAGCAGGATCCTCCAGGATATCAAATAGGTCTATTGGACGACAAAATAATTGATCATAACACTGAAGCAACTGAACCACTGTATGTCCAGTAAAACAACAGAGAATCAAGATGAACAGGCAACTCTAATGATGTCAGGTCAATCAAGAGGGAACCTCTGCCCATACTCAGGCTTGCATGTGGAAAGATGGAAACAACCTGCCCAAGAACAAGTTGCAGGGGCAAAAAAACCCCAAAAAATCATGGCTGCTCACTAAGTTCTGAAAAGGCTGGAGCTTGCTTGAGCCTTCAACAGCATTCTTAAAGCACGGATTTAGTCGCGCAAACATTAACCAACTGCCAACAAGTAAGAAATCGATCTAGTAACCAATAGCTCCAGGTCAAGTATTCTCTTCTAAAGGTACTTATTACAGTGCAGCCTGTAAAATATCTATGTAGTCCAAAGCAAGCAAGAAATTCTTATGGCATCATGCAAATATCTGAAGGAGTTCAAAGCAGGAAGTGACATTTTAGCATGCAAACAGCAATATTTTACAATGTGCCTTCCTGATAATTGAATTCTTGCAATATATTCTGTCAGTCTTTAAAAAAGGAAACTCAGTTTCCAAATGCTAAAGTTTTGCAGTATCAGAGCAAACACTGTTAATTTGAGCTCTACCAACACCTTGAAGCTTGGGGAAAAAAAAATATTTCATTGTGAACGTATCTTGCACATATTTGTAGTTCTGACTTTGGAATGGCAAAATAAAGACCATAAAGATTTCTATGATAATGTAAATCAAGAATTTTCCATGCTGTTCTGCATCAACAGCTACAACATTTGTTCAGGTTTTTTGTTGTTTTTTTTTGTTTCTTATAGCCATAATACACAGAAAATGTTAACAGGTTTACCTGGCTCAGAGCTACAGTACAGCTATGTATTAAAGTAGCTGACATGATGACTTTTTACGTGCTTTTCCAGGCACTGGAGTTTTTCTGTTAATTTGCCGCACAAGGTCATAAAAGATCTGAGAATATAAAAATTCAGTTGGTTATTGGCATTAAAAAGGCTTCTCTCATAACCTTAAGCCTTGAATCTTCACACATAATGTCCCCACATACTCACAAACCCCTGTAAATATTTAGTTATCAGTAAGTCAGAAAGTTAAATCATATACTTAGTTAACTTAGTTGGTTTTTCTGCTTAAGATAATTGTCTGCCAAGAGTTTTCCCACTTTCAGTGAAGCAAACAGGAAAGGCATCTATAATCTGCAGCTATTTAACTCTGGGTCAAATTTATCTGAACACACGCGCTACATGTCACAGTGATCAACTACTAAATGCTATTACTTTGCAATTTAGTACTGAGGTCAAGAAACAGCCCACAGCTTTCTTCTAACTCACTAAGGATATTCTTTTAAAGAAAGTTCTAGTAAGCTTTAACTACGCATTTTCATGTTAACTCAAGCTGCACCTTCAGTTATAGTCTCTTGTCTCTGAACAAGATCATGCTCTTTAAGGTAAGTTTGAAAATACTAAAGTCCAGAGAATTAATTCAGCAGCCTCCCTAGGACTACAGCATGACATAAGCGTAACATTTCCTAGAAAAGTAACTCATGTATGAGAGACTCTCACACTTTGAGCCTCCTAAAATTCCAATTAGAACATGATTTTGTTGAAAGGCTAATTTAAGACAAGTCTACATACTAGAATTAAACAGCATATGTTTCATTCATAATTGACATTGTTCTAATTATTTCTGCATCTCCTAAATCAAGCAAGTCCTCATAGTAAAGCCATCCTAAGAGTTTCCTAAGCACTGGCTGCAAAGCAGCAAACATTTCAACAAGGGCTTTTAGTATTTGATGGAAGTAAGTTCTAGTTTATTAAACATACGACTTTCATATAGCTAAGCTGATTAATTTGTATTCAAGAAAAACTGAATAGTTTCCAGGAATTCCCAACTAATTAAACACACATTACTTATTTTTAAGATCAGCTGTGCTTAACCCCACCATACTCTCTTGATTACATACAAGTCTTGCACGGAGGCCCTTTCAACCTGACTGATGCTGCCAACGTTTTCCAGAAGATATAATGAACTGTAGCGTTTACCATAAAATTCAAGCTGTTCCAGAAATGTAAATACTAACAGTTTCCATTTCTAAACATTTTCACATCCCTTTCTTCATGCTTGCACCCCCACTGGGTAAGAAAGCATGCACTATGGCAAGTCCCAAAATGCATGTGTGTGATCAGTCACCTAGCTCTTGCTAAATAAATAAATGGCTAGATGGTAGAGAGGCTTTTGCTCCCCTTTTTCGTTACAAAGCTGCTAATTTTGATAAAACTCTGAAGAGTTTTTGTTCTTACTATCTCAAATAATTTAATACCAAATAAAGAGTTTAAGGACTTCACTCCTTTAAAGCTCTTAAAAAAAAAAAAAAAAAAAAAAAAAAAAAAAAAAAGTAGCCCAGCAGTATATTCTCAGTTGATAGAGATCATATCAAGTAGGGAATGGGGAATGTAACATGCAAAAAGTATTTATCAAATTCATATGAATATAATTAGAAAATTAATTATGCTAAAATCAGTATAATTTCAAAAAGTCACAAGTCAAAGCTTAATATAATCATCTTAATATAAACACCCTTAATATAAACATCTCAGATTCTCACAATAGTAGGGAAAAGTTCTGTCCATTATAGTCAATGTTATTTACAATTGTTAGTTCTTCCTTGACAAACAGTAAACATTTGGTTACCAGAACAGTGTCCCACCCTTCCCTCCCTGCCACCCCTACCTTCTGTGGGTAACATGCCTTACCTCATTAACATTTATCTTTGATTTTGCAGAAGACTCTAAGAATGCACAGTTATTCCATTGCCTTGCTAGGTTCTGACCTTGTTCCTTTCCCACAACTCTTTCATCTTCCAAGTCACACTTATTGCCAACCAGAATCATAGGCACCTAAAAGCCAATTTAATACCCGCAAAGAAATCATTAAAATTCTGGGAAAGCACAATGTAAATGGACACCTAAAAGCCTATCTGAATCCTTAGAGGATCCCATCTTTCAGAATAATCAAACTCTGGTATAACTGAAACTGAAGTTTACCACTGTGCGATACTTTCATGTTCAAATCAAACTGACTGTGTTTTCTGCCTGCCATTTGGCAGGGTGGTGGGGAGAATGGTTTGAGCATTCAGTAGACACTCAATTGAGCAAATTCCACATTTTCCAGATGACCTAATGAGATTTCCTTTTTACATGTTTAAGGCATCAAGAAGCCTACCAAAGAATCTGCTACAGGATTCTTGCGTGTTCAGAAATCCTGGAAAAAGTGGCCTGTACTGGGTAGCATGAGGAAGGATGGGAAAGCTCATTTCACCACACCTCTACTCCCAGCATATCTGTGCTCCTTGCAAAAGCAGTTTGCTCACACAGTTTTCATTATTAAGCTGGTGTACACAAAGGAAAGAAACACGTTACCTTATCAAAATTACCAACTATAGAAAACAACAAATTGACCTTTGTGGCAAGAAAAGGCAACCACTCAAACTTGTTCAGTCAGTCAGCTGTCACCTCCCCCGTTGCCCCTTTCCTCTTACTAATTTAAGGACATAGCTACATTTTTCCCAAATGCAGTTGTTGAAAAAAAGGTTTACAATATTTTGACCATTTAATTTCCCCTCACTGAGAAAGCAGGTAATGCAAGAATGTAAATTTTGGTGAGAACTAAACTTGTCACTTGAAGCTCATTATCTTTCTCCTGATACTATAGAATGATTTAAGACTGAGGGGAGTATCCTAAAAAGAAATACAATTCCAAGGAAATACTATCAAAATACTAGCAAAGAAAACTTATACTAGTCAGCATAAATATACCATGTAAACTAAGGTTTCAAGTACGGTCACATTGATCTTGGTTTTTGTGTACAAAATTAATTTGACGTTAAACAAGGTTATAACTTGTTTAACACAAAATATAAACCCACACACAAAATATAAAATA
>NW_009944688.1:0-2545 GCF_000696875.1 Nestor notabilis
GTGAGGAGGCTTGTTTCGGGGGGGAAGAGGGGCAGTTGCTGGTTTTCTTTCTTTTTGTCTCTTCAATGCGGTTTGAAGTAATTTTAGTAAGTAACCATGTGTTTATGCCTGGCACCTGCCTCAGCACTTCACTCCTGAAAGGGGTTGAATCGGTGAGCTTGGCACCTCTGTACAATTTGGGGGTTGGATATTTGCAGGTGAAGCAGCCTTCAGGGACTTGCTTGGGTCCATTAAGCTAGTGAGGGGTTATTATGCTGAAGGTGAAGGAGAGGGGCCAAGATGAAGTGTCCTGCTTTCCTGAAGGTCAGCTGTTGAGAACAGTAACAGTGACATAGAATCATAGAATAGTTAGGGCTGGAAAGGACCTTAAGATCATCTAGTTCCAACCCCCCTGCCATGAGCAGGGACACCACACACATAGGCACTCGCTGCCCTGGCCCTGCTCATGTCACTTCAGCTGTTCTTGCTTGTAATAGAAACAGGCAGCTGGGTGTGTGCTGTTCGGTGTGTATGTCGTATAATGCCATGATCACTCAAGTTGTGAGTAGTTCTTGGGGGCTTTGTATGATTTTAGGCTCAGGGATCTTGACGAGACTCTGCAAGCAGGGGCAGAGAAAACTGGGCTTTGAGGTTATTTGCCATGTAGCACAGAGATTAATATCTCCATTTCATTGTGAAAACCATACTATAAGTAAAAATGTCTTATTTCTCTCCCAGACTCCTCAGAAAGCAATGTGTGTAAGTTCACAGGAAATCTAGCAGTGCTAGGGAGTATTTTATACCCTTTGCCGGAACACAGCAACTGTGTTACATCCACATGGCAAGTCTATGTGCTGAACGTGTCGGAGATGACTAGCCATACAGCTAACCAGAGCTATTCTGCTATGTATTTAGAAATTCCAGCCAACTATGGGAACACTTTGAAAATCTGCCAGAGCAACATTTCTGTACCGAAAGAAGGGCTGTGTCTATGAGAATCAGTGAGTTGCGGGATGGCAGGTAGTAAAACAAAAGCATGTGTACAACAATTGAACAGTATTTAAGAGAGTAAAGTTATGTCCCTGCATCTGCCACACAACTGTGAGTGAAGGTGGGCAAATCACCTAAACCCAGCTTTTCTTAGGTGGCAATAATAGGCTATTCCTTGTGTGTGAGGTGATTTGTGTAAGTGAAGAGGAGCTACTTCTCCCAGCGTTGTCAGATGGAAACTCTACTTTACATATGACAACCATGCCAGATGTGTAGAGTACTCAAAAATTCAGCAGCCATGCAAGTTAGGAGCACTTCAAATCAATACTTACTCTTTATTCTGAATTGTGCATCACCAGCACCAGCATAACAGCTTTTGTAAAATAAATGTTTGTGAGATTAGCTGGATAGCGTAGCAAAAAGTATGATCAAAACAGTTGTTTCCTTATGAGGTTTTCTGCCTTCAGAGCAGGATTAGAAGTGCACACAGGAGACAAGGCCTGGATCACTGAACAATGAAGATACTGAATGATTGTTTTTCCAATGAGCTCAGCTTGTTTGTGCACTGAGCAAGGCAGGATGATATTAAAAAATAGTATCCTATCTTGTTAGCTGAAAATGATACCACAACATATATGATCATGGGTTCTGGATTAAGGTTATGTGGGTTAACTTATTTTTGGCATTTACTAGCTCTTGGATGCTTGACTTTGCAAGTGTGGTGTGCTATTTACTGTGTATATTTTAGTGTCATTTCACAAAGTTTTACCTGTCTGGGAAAATAAGTTTCCTGCACCAAGGTGCTTGTAGTCTGAATTAAGTGACCATAGGATATGAAATATGGGTATACAGTGGGTTGCTTTGTCACAGCAGCAGCTGTAGTGCTGTATCATCCCATTTATCCTCTCCCTCTTCAGATCTGGTCCACACCCAAAATCTGCATAGAAATAAGGCAAGAAAAGTGACTCAAAGCAGTAAGTTTGCAAACCTACTAGAGGGCATTAAGTGAATATGACAGTGTTTCAGATGGGAATATAGTGGAAAGTGCAGAGCAGGAAAGGAGTGTGACAGGGAAGAAGTTTCTCCATTCATCTAAATCAAGGATTTCTTACAGATAGGATGTGTAAAAGAAGGGGGCAGGGTGAATAAGACTGTTTCAAAGAAGTTATTTCTTTTATATCTGTTACTACATCTGTGTTCCATATCTATGCATGTTAACAATCATTTCAGATTTT
Source organism: Nestor notabilis (assembly GCF_000696875.1). Taxonomy (NCBI): domain Eukaryota; kingdom Metazoa; phylum Chordata; class Aves; order Psittaciformes; family Psittacidae; genus Nestor; species Nestor notabilis. The sequence continues at coordinate 2,205 of NW_009944688.1, forward strand.
GTTATGATTACCTTGACACTAATTTCCATAAAGCGTTCACTCTGGAAGTCATGCTGCAACTGAAGACTGTCATCTTATTTTTTCATATTTGCAGAAGGAATTGTATCTTTGAGACTTTAGGGTTTGCATTTCCCCTTTTCTCTGAACTTTTGGTGCTGGCAGTACTATAATTTAATTCTATAAATAAAAGAGAAATAGGTTCTGCATTTGGATCTTATTATATGCCTTCTCTGCTACTTGAATTGCTTTTCTTCTGGAAATCACAGTAGAAACATGGTCTGTGAAGAATTCTCAATTCTTCTATCTTATGTTTACCTGTTTGTCCTGGGTTCAGCTACAGC
>NW_009944689.1:0-26842 GCF_000696875.1 Nestor notabilis
AATCCGAGCTGCTGAGCGCCGTGGTGAAGCCCGGAGGGGGGGAACGTCACTCCCTCTGGCAGCGGAGCAACATTAGTCTTCCAGCCCTCTAACCATCACTACAGCGTCGGAAACTGCCGGGTCACAGCCATTTGCTTTGGAAAATTGGCGATGTTTGGTGCTAGAGATCGATTACCCTCGTAATCCTACCCCCCACCTCCTCCTGCTTACCCCACTCCTACCCACCCCAGACAATAGCGTCCGACTCCTCCAGGAAAAAAATAGCAAAGAAAGCAAGGAAGGAAAGAAAGAAAAAGAAACTGGGGGATGGATCTGACTCCAATAGGAAAAGCGTGTATCTAGAAGTGGTGCTAATGGGAAGAGATTTCCGAGCTTCAGAGGACGATGATTTGTCACAAAGGGTAGCCGGCTCGGTGCTTTGGGCTGGAGCCGTGTAGGAGATCCTTGGAGAAGTCATTGTGCACAGAAAACCGAAGACCTGTACAAACATGCCTGTTCGCAGAGGTCATGTGGCACCACAAAATACATTTTTGGGTACAATCATACGAAAATTTGAAGGGCAAAGTAAGTTCTCTCTTTCTATTTTGCTACAGTAGTTTTGATTCTGCTTGTGACTAAATGGACAGCACCTCCCGACTATTTTAAGTTTGTAGCTTGAAAGAAAACCCCAGAGGTAAAAAGGGGATCTCTGGCGGTAGTAACATTGGTTTTGATCTAAAATACAGATTACCGACTTGAATTATTGGGCTTTTTTTTCTTTTTAACCTTCCCCCGCCTCCTTCCCCCCCCCGCCCCAGTAATTCAAGGATCTTGACTGTATCCATATTGTATAGCTATAGAAGTTATATTGCTTTGCCGCCTTCTGAACCAGAGACGGCTATAAAAGTAGAGTGCTGCCTGTGCAATGTCTAAAAAAATAGCTAGATTTATTATCGTTATGATTGTTATTAATTATAATTGTCTTTTCAAAGTAAAGCATAACAGACTTTGATTTAGAGGAAACGGATAATACGCAGAGGAGTTATTAAAGAGAAAATACTCTCTTACCTTGTTGTCATGACTGCATTTTAGTATTTTAATACAGCTGTCAAATATTTCCACTTCATTTATGGAAGCATAGAATATCTATCAGACCAGTGCAAATGCATCTTCAGAGAGAGTGTGTGAGATCTTTTCCAATGCAGCAGTTTGCTACCTGTCAAGGAGGCTGAAGCTGAAGTGTTTTTCCTGGCCAGAACTCTGGTTCACTGTTAACAGTAGGAAGGAACACTTGATGCTTAAAATGAATTTAGTTTAGAAACAGTAGGTTTGATATATGTACATTTATTTAAATATTTAGCATAATTTTAGTATCAGTCTGGTGCAAACCCTTACAGCTAATTCCAGTCTACACACTTCCTTATACTTAAGGCCATGATACTGACTTGGTATTTATATTATTTGAAAGAAAAGGACACTTGTAGTCCCAGTTTTTCTAAATGCTAAGTCAGCACTGCTACTCAAACAAAGTTTTCTTGCAGTAAAGTGTATATATTTTGAAGCAAATAAAGCACTATCTACTAAACAGGAAAGTGATAGTGAAAGTTCAGCATGATAGAAAGACAGTGGAAAAAGCGAGTGTGAAATCTATTTTTCCCTCCAAATATTTCATAGTGTTCAAAGGCAGAATATCTTTAAAAAATTTTGGAGACTTGTACTGCTAATTTGGCATCACATAAAAACACTTCTATGAAGCAAGGGACCTCATAGCGCGATTAAGTAAGCAGAAATTCATGTTATTGACAATAAATGTAGCAAAGCTGCACATTTATAATTACAATGAGAGCAGTGCGTTATAGTGGTAAACAGAAAGAAATGAAATAACAGTTGAAAACTTTTCAACCTTTCTGTCAGGTGAGGGTTTGGGAAAGGATGATGTACTGAGGCATAGAACTTAGACTGCGCAAAATGTTTCCAACAACACAAGCTTTGGTTTTCATGCACCCTTCATGCTCCCTTTTTTTTTTTCTTCTAACTAAGGAAGATTTTCTTTTATAAATGTAACTTCTAAAGCAATCACAGAGGAAAAAAATAATATTATGTTATTTTCTAGATAGTTTTGTTAAAATACTGACTATAAAGTTGCTGCCATTCACCTCGGTGAAAATCCCTATGTAGTAGACCGACCTGGCTGGATTTTATCTGAGGAAGCCCTTCACTTGAGTAGAGCCCCTTTCCCAAGGCCCTATGTCACCTCCAGAAGAAGCTACTAACTTTTCAAGAACTTTACTGGAGTTATAGCTGGCAGGATGGCACTCATCATCACTGGGTTTCAGTGAGCTAAAGACAAAATTTTGTCCTTTTTAGACAAAAGAGTTTTGGAAGAGATTTGCATAATTTGGGTTTATTTCCTTAAAAGACAACTATCTTCATCTTTAATGTATTCTAAATTGATTGAAGTTTATTTAAAAGCTGTGTGCCAAACTAGCTGCATGACTTCACTGAAAATCTCTGCATTTCAGGCATCTCAGTGAAAAGAAGGGTTGTTTAGCATCCATCCATGCAATTGACACCTTATGAAATGTTGAAAGAGTACTAAAAAATGCACCACTTTTATTGCAGATAAAAAATTCATCATTGCTAATGCGAGAGTGCAGAATTGTGCTATCATCTACTGCAATGATGCGTTCTGTGAGATGACCGGGTTCTCCAGGCCAGATGTCATGCAGAAACCTTGCACCTGTGATTTTCTCCATGGGCCAGAAACCAAAAGACATCATATTGCCCAAATTGCTCAAGCACTGCTGGGGTCAGAGGAGAGGAAAGTGGAAGTCACCTATTATCACAAAGACGGTAAAGCCTGGTTTTATTTTCAAGACTTTTTGTGTGTTTGGTTATCAGTTCATTGGTAAAAGTGTGTATGGTCTGCTGGTCAGACCCTTTGCTGCAGTAGTGTTGTAAGTTCCCTGAAGTCCAGTGAAAGACACTTAGTATACCAGTAAGGGAATGTGCCCTGAAAGTAGTGGGTGTCTAGAGTACGCTGACTTTAGCACTGTGTTTGCACCTGCTGAACTAAAGTTCTTCTCTCAGTTGGTTTATAAATCTCCTGATGTAAAGAGCCCTACAGCAGTGACCAGATAAACACAGACATAGAGGGGACGTCCTGTGAATGTTAATTTTTATGAACTCTTTCATCTCATGGGACATAGGAATGGTGTATCAGTTTCACAGGGCTTAACTCTGCCTGCCTCACACAGTTAGAAATGAACCTTGATTTAAAATGCAGTATTTTACTGGGAAAAGTACAACAAAATTAAGTAGCAAAAATTGGCCTCTCATGAAGAAGGCACTAGCTTATAAAGGAAGGCACAAGTCTCTGAAAATGGAGATGAGATACTGTGATGTCGGAGTACTTGCAACTGAACCACAGAAGTTGTCCCAAATAATGTCAGAGTAAAAATTTTGGGGTGGATAAACTATGAAGAGTTTCCCTGTTATTCAGTGAAGACTCAGTATGAGAAGAATGGCTAAATCTGCTACACTGTTGCTTTTTCCTGTTCAGAGCATAGGATGAATACTTGCAGATTAAAAAATGCATATGCATGAAAACCAATCATGAAGGATAATAATTATATGTCGAGTTTTGGGTTGGTTTTTGTGTTGGTTTTTTTTTTTTTTTTCTTCTAGTTACATGGTTATTTACAGAAACATTCATCTTTCAAACAAATCCAAATGGATGTGTGGTATACCTTATTATGTCTCTTGCTGTGTACACTCTTGGGAGAAGGAAAAGGAAATTCATATTCAAATGCTGAGCTTAAATTAGTTCTGGATAAGTGCCAGTGTGTTGTTTGCATCAATTTTAGAATCGCATGCAATGGATACTCTTGCATTTTGAAGTCACAGAGTTAAATCATGTTCTCAAAAATTCTCTTGTTATCCTGGAGAGACTTAAATAATACTATTTTTAGCTCAGGCTGGTATAATTCAGACGATAGGACTCAGGCCAACCATTCTACCCACACTACCAGTATTTAAGCATATTCTTCTTAGCACATTCTCAATAGAGTCCTTTATTCTTGGATCTGGTTTGTTGGTCTGGAGTAGATTTTGGTCAAGATTTGTTGTTGTAGCTGTGCCTTCAACATAGATTTCTCAGGAGACGTGACAACCGTGTGTCTTTTGCACATATAGCCTGTGTTTGTGTTAATTTGGTGTGTGTTAAAAATAATATTGCAGAAGGAGAATGTCATTGCTAACTTTCACAGCCACCAGCCTGGAGCACTGTTCTGACATCTGGTTGTTTTAAAGTACTTCAGTTTCCCAAGACATGAGGAGGGAAGGAAAGGTGCTTAACTAAAGTGCTGCTTATCTGTCAATTACTGTGAATATATATTTTTCTAAAATGCTGAATTCTGGCATTACACAACACACCATAATCTGTTTGAAGCAAACCAAAGTAAAACTATCCATAAAAACTGCCACATCTTCTAAATAGTTTTGGGTTTTGAAGCGTATTATAAATGGGAGTTGGGGATTATTCAGTGTAAACAAACTTATGCATAAGGTTTCTCTGTAACTTCACTTCTGTGGATAGTTTCTTTAAATTACTAGACCATATGTTTGAAGGTTAAGGAATTTTAAAAGCTACAGGCAACAGTTCTAGACAAATTTGGGTTGAATCCCTCAAAATTTTACTGGTCAGAATGTGAACAGGACTTACCATGTGCATTATATGAACTCCTAAATTTAAACAAATACAGGTGAGTTATTTCAAATAGTAAATATAATTTAAAATCATAATTCACTGGTTACAGGCAAAAATCAGCAAAATGGTCTGACACTCAAATGTGTAAATGTCTGACAGCTTGATCATTTGTACGTACAGGCTTTTTTGCTTCATTCCACATAATGTTTGATTTCTTTACAAAATGTGATGAAAAGATCTGAAGTTTATGTAGTAACATAAAATGGAAACTACCTATATGATAGGTATAATAAGCATCAGTAAACATATTCTATGGTTATTGTAAATCAATGGATACATGTACTTCACTTTTCAACTTTACTTTTTCACTTTTTCAAATTTGCAAATTGTTTTTGCAATACAAAAAGTATAACATACTCTCTATTGTAACAATATACTGAATGGTGATACTTAACAAGGACTGTCTCCAGGATTTGAAACAAAATGAATTTAAAGAATTTTCTACAAATCTACAAGTTTAGTGCTGGGTTAGTGGCTTATTTTGTACTGTGTGCATTGAGTGAATATGAGAATGTTTTAAGAAGTCCATCACAGCACAATTAGAAATGGAACTTCCTTTGTGCAACCCAAGTTACTCCAGTGAACTACCTACTGCTTGAAAGTTTGATTTGACATATTTCATAGCCACCCATTGTATAATATTTAATGTAATACTAAGCATATGGAGGAGGAAGACAGCCCATGAAAGTGTGAATCGCTTGAGGTTCCACTGAGTAGAGTTTCTGAAGACCGTATTACACAGTCCTGAATAAATGCCCAGCCCTTATTCCATGTCACATTATAATTTACTCTTCATAAGCCAGTGATTATATTAAAAATTATTTTAATATTTCAAAGTAAAACAAACATCAGTTGGGTCATATATCCCCTCACTTATAAAGCTGATTTGTCATCAGATGTCCAGCAATGCAGGTATCAGAAAGGAAATCACTCTACAACTAATGCTTTTTCTTTTCAATTCTAAATATCATCTCACATAGTTTTAAAAAGTCACAACTTTAAAGTTCAACTCTAAAAACGTATTCTTGCACTAAGGGATTGCATACATATTGGGAATTGTGATTCTGATGTTCTCTACTTGGCTATAATCCACTGTTCTAGATGAAAGTGTAAGATTTAGAGTTTTAAACATCTTGATGATGCAAGACTGAATGCTGCTGTTTGTTCACTGCTTTAATCTTTAGGCCAGATCACACACTTGAAGAAAGGGGGACAGAAGAGCAGGAAAACTGTTGTAGCGGGCTGATTTTTCAGAAGAGGGCAGTTGCTTGAATTTACACTGCCTTAAACAAAGCTGACAGCAGATAGAGTGGTCAAGGGAGAACGCAAATTCAGTGTATCATGGGTTTGTAAACGTGTTACCTAGACTGGGCATGTTTCCCTTTCCACTGTGCAGTGTGGGGAGGGTGCAGAGGAGGCGGAGAGAATGCTTGTGATAGCTTTGTGTAATTGTTTAGATGGCATAGAGGTGGCATGCCAGCATTACTTGCACACTCAGCAGGCCCTGTCCCAACCACACCGGTGCCGTATCTTCACTAAAGTTTTTAATGTATGCAGCTAAAAGCCTTACTAGCTCATCTTGCAGTATTTGTATCAGAGTAAGATTGTTACTATAGCCTACATTTGGTTTTAATTTCTCCTCACTCCTTTTTCCTTTTAGAGGGTATTTGCACAATCCAGGCAAAGTTCTTGACTTATATCCTGTTACAGTAATGCCAGAGGAGGTGGTTACATAGTTATCAAAAGAATTAATTGCTAGTGAGAAAATTGGGAACAGATGTATGCCAAAACTAAAGGTCCAAATTTATAGGTTCTCAACACATTAGAAGCTCCACAAAAGTCACTGGATGTACTCATGGGATTAAAGACTCAGTAAATTTCTTTTTTAATGTAACTATTCCTTTTAAACAAGGACAATAGATAAATACAGACAAATCACAAGAACTATTATTTGAAACAGATTTTTTTTAAAGTCGTGCCCATTAGGCATTAACATCTGCTTAATTCAAAAATTATTCCCTGATATGAAAGTAGCAGTATTGTATATTCTTCAGTATCTCACAAATTTGTTTTCACAAATCGTATAGCTACATGATCTGTATTATAGTTGAAGGTAAGATACTGTTTATACAGAATGTAAACTCTTATTTTAATAAAGTTATTTGTGGTGAAAATGTTTGACAGCTCTTCCTTTGAGGACTCCATTTTGCAGTTTAAGTCATTGCATAAATCATTCTTGACAGATGTAAAATATTGCTTGAAGTGGTAAAGCTGTAAAGCTTCTGACATGAAAAGCATAATTATTTGGGGATTCAGAATGGATATATGATAATCAGAAAGGATTGTAGCACGCTAAGTACTTTTTTACTTCTTACTCTATGCTTTGTGGGCAACAATGTGCTATTCCTGAGCTTACAGAGTATACTTGTTAAAGGAGCTCATTTAAGCTTACCCTATACACATCAGAGATTCTAGGGATAAGAAGCACTACAGAAGAGGATAGGTTTAAGCAAAGATAAGATCAAGCAATTATTTGAAGAGCGTTTACAAACCTCACAAATTACTTGCCACTTAAGCAATTTGAGAAATTGAATTTGGTACAACTGACTGCAAATTAAATATATTTGTATTTTCAGAACACATTAAGGTTCCAGACTAATATTTTTAAGGCCTTTAAACTCTTTTTTTTGAGGCTAAGAAAAAAAGAAAAAAAAAGTGTAAACATACCAACAAAATAAAGTGGAAATGGTATTAAGTATTCTTAAAAAGAAAGACTAGGGCTTCATTTAGAATGTCATCATCTAGGCTTTGGTCAATATAGGCATTTTATCACTTGTTAGTGTTCTATACGCTGTGAACCTACCAATCAATTAAAAATGTAACTGAAAAGAAAGACCCTTGCATGTGTGTCAAGTCCCCCTAGATTAGCTCTAACATGAAGGTCAGCAAGGGCAGTCTTGACTGCACATTCAATGCTTTAACCAGAGCTGATGAGAAAGGTTAATGAATCAAGTCACTGTCAAATACCCTGCTGCTGTAGGAGTTCTTGTTTAACAAATACTGATTGTGTTTTGATAAAGAATTTGTTATCCCCAACAAAAATCTGTCCAATAAGCCTGTCTTAATGCAGGTTTTTCCATACATCCTTAAAAAGCCCAACCAAACATACAACCTTGGATCAATTCCAGAATGTTACTGAAGATGTTGAACTAGTAGATGACCTTTTCTTATGTCTGTAGTGTAATGTTCCTACCTTAGGGTTTAATATATGTCCCAAGAGACAGGTCTGTTCCTTGTCCCATTTAGTATTGGCTTTGCAACAGGGAGCACCATCAGCAGAAAGCCAACACCTCAATGATCAGAATATCTCATTTACCCATCCCAATTCAGTTATGGTTCATGTGCCTGCCCAGAACTATGGGTCATTATTTCACATGCAAAATGATAATGATAAAGCAGCTCTCAGATATACGAAGGAGGTTTGTTTGTGGGCCAGTTTCAACCTTATTTTTCAATTCCTTGGCTTTCCGGTATATCTTTCTTTCTTCTCAGGTTAGGATGAATTTATTTCCAATGAGAAGGGGGATTTTATAGAAGGTGATTTTTTCCCATTCATGTATTCCTGCTAACAATAGAGTATCTGAATAAAAAAAGAACAACAATTAAATTGCCTTTCAATTATTACTGTCAGTGTTTAGGGTCAGAAAGGTATGATTAGATATATCTAATTTTCTCAAATAATGAAGAATACAACTGCTATTATTATAGTTACTGCATCTTTAACAGAAAAAGATATTTTAGGTTGGAAAAATCTCTTCTGACAGTTTTAAGTCCCTCCATGGCATAAATAAAAAACCTGCAGGCTAGTGGATCAGGAGTCTTTCATTTCAGTACAGTGTCCAGAGGAAACTCCCCTGCCACTGGACTTCGATAGTACAGTTTTACAGCCAGATTCAGAAAGTTACAGGGTCAATTTACACTAATGAAGGGACCCAAATTTCCGTTGCTTGAGCTGCAAAGAATCAATCACTGCTGACTCTCAAAAAGAGTGGTAAGAAAGGTGTCACGTTGTGGAGTCAACTGGCATTAGAAGGTTACAATATGATACACGTACTCACTTTTTCTAAGCTGTTTAGAAGGGTAATATCCTATGGAGGAGAGTTTAATCTTTTAATTAGGCTTTGCCTAACAAAGTTTATCTGCTTTGAACACGCTCCTAGTGAAAGCTGTTTTGGGTTATAAGACAAAATGAACAGAAGCTGTCAGTCTATTTTTTTGTGTGGTTTCACATGATTTTATTGTTTTCTATTTCCATCTTCAGTGTGCATCCTTTCTAATGTTACCTTCTGATGGGAGAGTTATTTCATACCTCTAATTTGCATTATCAATTGGTTCTTTCTTTTCTCCACCCAATTGGCCCATATCTCAGAGATGCAGAGAGCAAACCAGACGTCATACCTTGCAATAGAATGGGCGAAGAGCAACTGCTTTTCTAGTAGCAGCCTTATGCATATTTGGTATTATACAAAACTTCAGAACATGGCACTTTCACTAGTACCAATGTTGACACTGGTGCTGTTCTCTCTGGTTTCAAGCAATGGAAAAAGAACAGTGGTGTGGATTAGATTTTATCTTAGTGTTTTCAAGGACAGTTTTTAAGTGCTTCCTACATTTTTGACTTAGTGTATGACTCTATGTGCTAGATAGACCATATTCTGCCCAGCTTCCCAGCTAAGTATGGAAAAATACTCTGAATCAAGCAGTATAGGATTCAGAGTAGCAAGACCAAGCTGACTATGGAAATTGCTAACTGACCCTGGAAACTGCGTATCTCAAAAGCAATCAGAACTGTAGCTGTGAACCTAGATCTACGCAGAGCCAGATGCATGACAATGACAGTGTGGTACTGTGGCTCTATAGTTACAGCTGGTTTCACACAGTCTGCATCTCTGGAAGTTCACACCTCTGAGGTGAGAAGTATTGGTGGTGTAATTTTGTATAGCTTAAACTTTTTACTCTAGTATACTGGTTTTGTTTTAAAGGAAATACACATATTTGAATTATTTCTTAGAAATTAATTGAAAATTTTATTTGGAAGGCAGAATTACAGCCATAACTAGTCGAAAAATGCCTTTTGACCTCCAGCATTTCCACAGATACCCCATTTTAAGCTCCCTTACTGACTTTCTGGTACAATACAGCCTTTTTTTTTCTATTTTTCTTAATTCTTTAATTCTATAATCACAGTGAAATCTCATCAGTAAAGCTCAGCACAAAGGATACCAAAATTCAATCTGGAAAGAAAGTCAAACAGCATAAAGGGGAGGTCCTGTTGTCTTTCTGTTTCATTAACCAGACTCTAGTTACAGATCTCATTATACCTAGTTTTGATGATGCCCTTGATTACAGCATTGAAGCGTTAACCACAAAAAGAATATATTCCAGCTTCATTGTTAGCAGAGAGCCATCATATCATCAAAACCTAAAGCTGGTGTTTAAATGTCAACATTATTAACCTTTTCATTGCTGCTAGTTGAGCGAAAAAGACCATAAGAAAGCTTAGGCTAGAAATCACAGCTGCCTTCAGTACTTCTCTGCTGCCGACGTTTCTTGCTTTCCTGCCCTTGTTTCTCTACAGTACTATACTCAATAAAAAGCCTTTCTTTTATATTTTGCCATGACCTCATTTAAATCCCTGATTTGTCACATGAGACTGCAGTGGAAACCAGAAAGTCCTGCCTAAATGGTCAGTTCAGAGAAACACAACAAGAATTTACTTCAAATACCAGGAAATTAGGATTTATAACAATACCCAAATACACTGATCCTTGACAGTATCAACTTATGAAATCTTGGCCTCTTTAGAGGAAATACACGGGACTCTATAGTGACTGATTGTGCACCCATACTTTTCACAGAATTAAACTGCAAAGTTTAATTTTTGCAATACTAAAAATCCTGATCTTTAGGTATTAGAGCACAGTTGGTAGAGACATATTATGGTACTGCTAAATAGCTGGATCTGAGCTGCTGCATACAAAGATAACAAGTTAGGAAAGAAACATGCAAAACACAGACAAAACATTCCTCCATTTTAATCCACAGGTTAGAGAGGCAGAGATGACTTCAGAACAAGGATAGATACACACAGGGGGTTTTTTTATCTTTCTCTTATACCTAGGCTGCTTGAGAAGCAGTTAATCATCATTTAAATACATTTCATCACTAATGCACATGTTCTAAAGCACTTATTCCCAGATGTTCTCAGACTTTGGAGTCTGTGCCCTTTTAAGAGTATTTCTTAGCATGTTCTCTGCTGATTTTCATTCAAATCAATGCAAGTATATCTCTGAAAATAGCTTGCAAATTTCCTCCTTTCAAAACTCATTTGAGCCAATCTGCTTTACTCCTTCCTCTCTAGAAAAAAGGCCAGATAGTCTCATTAGTATTTTGCATGTTTATGGCTGTTGTACAAGAAAGTATTTCTTTTTATATTTTCAAAAGAACATGAAACTCATGAGTCCATAAATCCTTTTGTCATGGTATTCAGGGTAAAGTACTGTCGCTTGAAAAAATGGCTTTCAACTCACAAATGGGAAAGAAAGAAAGAAAAAACCATAGTCCATGTCACTTTAAATAGTGATAAAAGAAAGCAAAATACGTTTCTTCGTCTTTTTTTTTTTCCCATCATAAGTGCCCAGCATTATTTTCACATTATAGAATATACCAGGAATCAATTTGACACCAAAGTCCATCCAACAGAAAAGACACTTCCCAAAAAGACTATTTCTGGAGTCACAGACATCATAATATATTATATGAGAGAATAACAGCCTTGAAGTACAAAACCAGGTATCTATAAATCAAATCTGAGCCTTCTCTGTGAATTAATGGAGCAGCTTATGAACTGGTGTGAAAGACAGCCTATGTATAATGTCACTCTTGAGCCAGTCTCTGCTGATCCACAGTGCAGAGCATCCTTAGTGCTTCTCTAACTTACACTGATTGTTTATGTCAACAAAAATGAATTGTCACAGAAGTGGCTTTAGTGTTATACCCACATACTTCCAAAGAAAAGTTCTGTAAGGGGATAAAGCAGAGTTTGAGTACTGTTTGTGGGTCAGAACAACACTGTATTAGGATGGTGTTTCTCTTTACCCTAAAACTTGGAAATCAATTTTCTTGTGTCAGGAATAGAACTGGGGTCTAAGGAGCTGTTCCTGAATGCTTAAAAAGTTACTTAAAAACTACTAGCTGCTACTGCAGCTACAAGCAGAATTAGTGTCTGATATGCGTGATGTTGGTAGATCACTGGGTAGGGTGGCACTAGGTACGAGTGGCATCCCCCTTGTCTGGTTACTGTTTATTTAAAAGGGGAAAAGAGGAAGGAATACATGATCTGCAGACAACTCTTCTTCTAGCCGACAGGTATACAATTCTATTTTCTAAAAGCCACTACATAAACCAAGAATACTATAGCCGAGGGAACTTTTCAATAGACCATGCAAGTCTTTAAATCCATTTCTGGTTGTCATTTGACCTCATTCATAAAGAAACAGATCCTGCAGAAGCAGAATTGCCAATAGCATGACTGTCTCTTGCAGAACTCAACACAGGCAAAATATATTTATTAGCCAGATAAAATACATTCTGTGTGTGCTTGTATTTCAAACATAATTTCTCTCACATATGAATGTGCAAGAGCATTTGTTTCTGCTTCATGGGAACTCAGTGAATTGTTTCACTTTTAAGTAATATTTCAGTCTTTATCCCTTTTCACCTTAGGATCATTTTCCTGTAAATAAAAAAAAAAGTGGTGAATAAAGCACTTTGTTTCCACTTTCTGAGGAACAGAAGAAAATATATCAACTGGTTTTTGAAATGATGGAGAAAGAATTCTGCAGGTTTAACCTTGATTAACTGGAAAGTAAATTATCCAAACTTTTGTTTGCACTTTATATCAGACATAGTAGACATAACTGAAATATCATAGTTATGAAGATCGCACTGAAGTTCAGTAAGTCCAGGGGAAATTACTGACCTGAACTTTTACATGTAAAAAGAAATGTAGGACTAGATTTTCAATTATATATATTGTGTCATACATACATACATACATACATATATATAGTAAAAGGGCATTTCTCCTTCTCAAGAGGTTTAGCAAGCACTTTGAAGAACTGCCAAAATTACCTCCTAGCCCATCTTAGAATACAGACTGATACTCTATAGTTTACAACAGTTTTACTAATAAAGCATTATTCTTATTAAATACATTCAATCACAGAAGTCTGAACTGCACAGCAAATTAAAGTGACTCCTAACGAGCTGATTGACTAATGCAGCAAATCTCTTACTTTGAGAGACAGATTATTCTTTAAAAGCTCACTATTCTAAACTGTCATTCTCTACTGTATTTTTGCACTATCCTTCTCTCTTTTTTTAAGACAGTACACCAAGGTTGTATCTTAACATTTCGCAGTATAGACAAGAGCATTGTGTGTAATAAATAAATGTCACAAAAAAACCCAGCCCCAGATATGATCAAGTCCAAGAAATGGATAGCAGACTGAGAATGTGAAATTATATTCAGTAGGGAATATTTCTGTAAGACAATCTTTAGAAATTGCACTGAATGGGAATGACTCTTAAATGAGTGTCTCAGACCACAGGCCAAGTCCAAGAAAAGAGAAACCCTGGGATGATGTGACATGTAGATGTCTCTGTCCTGTCTTTAATAAAGGATAACTTCTACAGAAATTACATTCTGACAGAGAGGATATATACTGTAATGATCATGAAGTGCTAGAACGGGTTAGAGACAGCTTGGGTAATTCTGAACAGAAGGGGCCAAACTGTTTCCTCCTCTTGCCACAGGGTTAAAGAAAGCAAAGGTGGAATCCAGTCCTGTACATCTTTTTCCCATGTAAGCCCTGTATCAACTTCAGTCCTCAGACTTTCCGAATTGGATACAGAAAATAGAACTGCCAAATAAACAACAAAGAAATAACATGCTTTAAAGGAAAGTAAAACTATATCTTATCTGAATATTATCTTTTAACTGGTGCTGCATGTATCATATAATGAACAAGGCTTCATCTCTTTCCCAAACCAAAACAATTCCCACTCTCCAAACATTAAAATAACTGAAATTTCATCAGACTCTAGCTTAATCCAGCTTTTTAGGTGTGTGTCCTGGAGTCTGTCCTCCATGATCCTGAATACTTGTGAGAGTTACATAAACTTACCAATGGGAAAATGCACATTTCTGCAGGATATAGTACATCTGTTCAGATTCAACTAGCTCATTTCTAAACTTGATATATTAACCAGACTTATTCTCATAACATAGTTTAGATTGTAACTTTTTCCCCTCTTGGATTTCACCCTTTGTTTGTATCTTGTTTTTTAGAAACTGGCACAATCTGTATAACAAGTAATGCTTTGTTTCACATGGGAATCTTTAAATAGCAATCACTCAGCCGTGTTTGCTTTTGGAAAGCATTCTGTTAGGATAGCTTGTATTCTAACTAATATATAACAATTTACCATTCCAGTATATCAGAAAAGTCCTTTTGTTAGATTGGTCTTTTATAGCCATCATCAAGAAGAATTTAGGATGGGAGGAGACTCAGGAGGTCATCCAGTCCAGCCGCCTGCTGAAAGCAGGAGCAACAAAGAATTCAGACTAGGTTGCGTAGGGCTTGATCCAGTTGGGTGCCAGGATGGAGACAATACAGCCTCTGGGCAACATGTTCCAGTGCTCAGTTACCCTCATATTGAGACTGGTTTCTCCTTATGCCATGTCAGGACCTCGCCCATTTTAATTTAAAGCATTGCCTATTATTCTCTTGTTATGCCAGTAGAGAACATGCCTCCACCTCCCAGTAATTTCCTCATAGCTACTGAAAGGCTGTTGTTACATTCTTCAAAGCTGTCCCTCCTGGCCAAGGCCAGTTTCCTCAGCCTCTCCTCACAGGTTACTCTAAGCCCATATACATCTTGGATATAGGCTCACTCAAGTTTATCAACAGCTCGTTTGTTGTAGTAGGGGTCCAAAGATGGATGCACTATTCCAGGTGTGACATAATGAGCAGTGAGGAAAGAAATATTACTTTACTTAATCTACCAGCTACACTCGTGATGATATAAACCAGTATGCTTTATCCTGGTTACTGCTGGAGTCAAATTTCTCAAGAGATCACTGACTCAATCCTTTTCCACTACTTTGAACCCTGCCTCAAGATTCAAAGGTCTCCCAGACTGAGGCAGGGAATGTATAAGAGTACTTCAGCTTTATTTGCATCCACTGTCACTAAATCACCCTCCTCACTCAGCCACAAACTCACATTATGCTTGTTTATGCTTTTACTGCTAACATCGCTAGCAACAGCTATCTGTTGCCCTTGATATCCCTAGAGTTTCAAGTCTAGCTCAGCTTTTCCTTTCCTAAGACCATCCCAGCATGCCTGGGCAGTGTTTCTGTGTTCCTCCTTTGTAGCCCGCCCTTGCTAGCACCACCTTTATATGTCTTATATCTCTGTTTTTTTTTTTTACTGGAGCTCAGTCATAAGTTCTCTGCTGAGGCAGCTGGTATTCTGATACATCTACGCATTCTTTGAGTATTTGGATGGAATGCTGTTGTGCTTGAGAGAGGGTGTTTGAGCTATAGTTTCGGGAAGTTTGAAGAAATGAGTAGTTATTTTTTTTTCTCCCTTTTTTTTTTTTTCTTAATTCAGTAGCCCATATGTAGGTGCTTTACAGATATTTTATTATACTAATTGGCATTCTGTACTACTTTTGTAGATTCCTCTTACTTCAATGTTCAGTATTATGTCAGGTTTTCTACATGAAGTTTTACATAATTTAGATACACTTTCACATGCATTAGGAAATCCTGTTTACATTGTACATTAAAGATGGTTGAAATTGCAACCTAGATATTGTTTGGCAGAAGATCTTTTCCAAATGTAATTACTTATGTGCTACATGGTATAAATTCCAAGTTGCTACTCATTTTATTGTGAGGAACTACATGCTTAGTGGTTTTCTGTATTTCAGGTCAATCTGCCTGACCTGTTGGGCATCTGCTGGGTGTGCTTTGGCAGATTTTTTATACAAACATGTTTGAGTTAAGAAGAAAATAGACATTTTATTGCTTATTTTGCCATGGATTACAGCCATCCAAACGGCTTAATGCTAAAGATAATTGTAATGGAGGAGTTCTTGAAAGTATAAGAAGCAACTAATCAATTACGTTATACTGGGAGGTAAATGCAACTGCCCCTGGCAAACAGCTAGGGCACCCCAGGTATGTGTTGTTCAGCACTTCATTCCTATCATTAAAGATGTGCAGCAAACAGATCTTCTAGGAGAGGAATATTTTTCACATCATGTGGGATTCTTGTAGTGACTTCCAGTAGTGAGGAAACCTCATTGAAACACTGTCTTATCTCAGAAGAAAAAGTTTCTTGCTCATGGCAAAAGACAGCACTTTTTTCTCTGTTTCCTTTCTGCCACTTTCTATTTCATATTTTCTTCAAGAAATGATAAATACAGTGATTTGTCCTATGCTCTGTTTTCCAGGTTAGTGATGAGGGGAGATAGAAATCTGCTGTTTCCTTCAAGAGTTAATACTGCCCTTTTCCTTTAGGCCAATGCCAACTACTATTCCCCTCGCCTGTCAAATAATACAGTATCAAAGTGTGGTAACCACCTCCCAACTGGAGCTCAGCACATCTGGCTGCCAGCATTGTTGGCACTCAACACCCTGCTGGAGCTTGCCCCTAACACATGGTGCATAACGTGTCAGCTGCAAAGCGTTGGGGATCCTGCAGCTTTTGTGGTATTGCAGTGATGTTAGATCCATGGTTTTAAGACGAGCCCCTTCAAATATCCGTCATTTAGGGATGTAGTTTCATCTGAGGGTACAAAAAAAGATAACTGAGACATTATCTCCTTGGTTTAAGTCACTCCAGATGGGTGTCCTAACAGCCTTATCAGATCTATAACCCATTCCATGTTTTCTTTCAGTTCTTTATATAGAGACAGGGACTGTTAAACAAACACAATGTGAAAATTAAAGCATATTTAATGAATATTGTTAGTAATGAGTTCAACCACTGTTGGAAGGTGTTGATAAGCTTCATTAAATATACTTCCACTGACTAGAACAGCACTGATGATAATTTTATTACTAAAATAATTTTTCTCCTTAGTGCTTGCATATTTGACACTTACAAATCTGGTTGTTTCATGATGGATTTTATTTTTAATCATCCTAATGTAATCTTAAAAACTTCATCAATAAAACCTGCTTTACTGACTTTCCTAAAGAAACTGTCTTTTACTCTCTTCCCATGTGACAGATAAAAGCATCTTGGGGGTGTACAACAGCAGTTCGTGGCACTACATTATCAGTGCTGGTTGCACCTACAATCAGTTAATTTGATGGTGCAGAAGAGAACATATCTAGCACATGCATTACAACATAGTATTACGTAAAGATTTCTGATTTGGTCGGGTTTTTTATTTGTGTTTTTTTATTTCAAATCAGCTGCAGAGCCGTTTCTACTTCTGTAGAAGTTAATGGGAGATTCACGCATTTGCAGTATACTTGCAGTCTTTTCTGCATGTAACATACAGTGTAGTATTCAGGGTAGCTACTTGTATGTGCTTGGTTTCTGCATAGGGTTAATTCAATGTGCATAGTACTGTGACATACATGTTATTTTTAATTTACCGGAATGAGAATATACAAATAATTTCTCCTTCTCAGACTGGACCAAATTGTCATTAATAGCCAATTGCCCATTAATAGCCAATTGCAAATGTTGACTTGTTTTTGTCAAGGAGAATGTTAAAGATAATTGGCCCTACAAGGGTTATGTAAAATCAGAATGTGACCAAGAGCCAAAAGGAAGTCTTTTTTCTGATACTGTGCTTCGCAGAGGAATACAATTATCTTTACAAACAGGTATTACAAAACAACTTACCCTTGTGACTAACATCACTTCAGAAATGCTGTTTACTTCCCAGTTATTTATGGTCTTTATCTAAAACAAAAGAAATGCAAACCCAACAACTCAAACCAAATCAGTTTAATTTCTAAGAAGGCTTTTGAATAACTGAAAAGCATGTGGTTTTTATTTGGATTTGAAAATATTTGATAGCTATATGTTTGATATTTATGTATTTAACAAAGGCTTTACAAGTAAATGCTTTATTGAGACCTTGTTGAACAAATCACCTAATGATTAGTGAGTCATTCTTTTTTAGGTACATAATATATTGTGTACATTTTGCAAGCAGTTATGAAAGCAAAATAACTTAGAGATATTTTAAACCTGAAGTAATTCCATACTAACTACAGCTCTAATCTGTAGAGTTATGGCATTTTTATAATACTTTTATTTTTTTATATTCTTCTTAAAACTACTGTTTTCTCCCTGGAACCCAAGATAATCAAAGGGAATATAATAGGAAATTTTAGAGATTAGGGCAGTGAGTTCAATCATGAAACTGCCCAGGTCTATTGGCTGGGAGAAATAAGTGTATTGTTTTAAACTGGGAATGATGAATATAAAACTTTTTTGAGTACAGGACTGACAATTCCATTAAGCTTACCCAAACAGCCTTTCTGAAGTGCCGCAAAAAGGATAAGCAATACATCTGGCTAAAGGCTACCGTGCTTCACACCCCAAATTGCTCTTCCTGAAGCCTGCAATGGTAAATTCAGCTTTTCTTTCAATATTTTAGTCAGTAAAGAGGCCTTCGTGCATACCTGTGTTGGAGGTTGATATTGTCTTACATTTTATGGAAATAAAATACCAGAGCTGTGGTGCTGAACTGAGATCAGGGATCAAAGTTAACCTGCTGTCTCTGAGATATTATCTGCAAAGGAAACCTTCCAAAAGGGATTAAAGAATTATAAAGAAAGTTTGTTATTACTTGCTGTAAACATATCTATATATTCTAGAAGAAAAATATTACTAAGGAAAAATAAACAGAATAAAAGGGTTTTGAGTCTGTCCTCTTCTGCTGTGCTGCCAATACTTTGAGCAAACTGACAGTGTTATGCGACAGTAATGTACAAAGGAACAAGTTAATAGGATTGAATTAAGTTGAAATCTGTTTTAGTTGTGCAAAGCATATCAGTGGTGGTCAAATCAGTTATATTGTGAGAAATTTTAGGGTCTCAGGGCTGCAGTTTTGGAGTTATTGAGAAGTTTATGTGTTTAAGCAAGAGGAAGAAAAGCATGCAAAAAGCTGCCGGAGAAGTTCCTAGTTAGCTCCATGCATAAAGCTCATTTCAATTTTAATATTATTACAGCCTTCAGTGGGGAGAGAAAAGGTAATAGGGGGTTCTCAAGCATACATAGAATTACTTTTTTTCTTCTGCTGAAATTCTCTTTCAACTCAATTAAAGTGGCTGGTATAGTTATGTGCTGAACATAAATCAGCTGAGCACACCTGGAAAGTAGCTGTAGTTTGTTAGTTAACAGGAATCATACAGTCCTTCTTTACAAAGGTGCCCACAATTTTAACCCTGTAATTTTTTTCAAATTATGAGATATGTTTAACCTTTCCTTCAGTTAAGGCATTACAATGCATGGCCAGATTTTCAAGAAAAAGTTACTGAATTAGAATACTCAGCTCTTTGTTCTGTGAGTATTTTGATTTTGATTGTTCATGACGTTTGAAAATAATGGCCTGCATTCTGTGCCTAAACAAGAGCTAATCTTCCCTGAAAATCTAGCCTCAGTTACAAATTTAGGGAAGTTATAAATCTGATTTGATGAATAGTTCACTGTTGTTATTCTCTGTTATATCATAGAGGAACAATCTTACGTAATTTTGAAACTCAGTAATAAAATACTGCACCCAGTATAAAATACCGCAGTAATAAAATACTGCAGTAATAAAATACTGCAGCTGCAGAGTACAATGTAGTATTAATGTCTTTTTCATTGCTGCTACTTCTGTTTATTTGCAGATCTTTTTCATGTTACCTCTAAAATAAATATAGGTATGGTAAAACACAGAAGGGACAAATTACAAATTCACTACTAATCTACAAATTATTTCTTCTGAGCAATTGGCACTATCCTGCAGTGAACACTCATTGGTTTTCATACCAACATTGATTTTTAGCCTTAATATAGTTTATGGGAAATATAGTAAATAGTGTCAGATATATTTACTGTGGTGGTTGTCATTACTCACATAATTGTCCTTAAATTGGATGCCTAACACTGTTTATCAAACAACGATATAGACAGTATTACCATATGAAATTGACTTGGCTCTGTATTAAAGTGCAAAAGTCAAACAGAAATCTTGAGGTAGCTCTTAAATTAGAGCCCCGTTCAGACTTAAAGAGTGAGGATCCTCTGGAGAAACTGTATATTACAGACCATTCCAAAAGGAAACAAAGCAAATATAAGCACTGTAAGAAGTATATAAGGACAATAAGAAAGCATGTGCATAAATGACTGTATGAGACTGCATGAAATATTTTAGTCCTTGGCAGAACTGTGGGATAGCAACAACAGAAATACTTCCTTTCAGGCTCCACCCTACTAACTTTTCATGTCATGTTTCAACTGAGTCATTTCTGCAAATGCTGGATTTCTCTGTACCCAGATTTAAAATAGCTGAATTCAGAAGCAGGAAGACTGGCTTGGACATTTTTACTCTACGATGAGAAATTTAGATCTGAGGTCTATTGGGAATTCAGATAACTAACATCTCCAAAATTAAACTTTCAGGGTTAGCTTGGGCTTGTGCCAATAAACAGCACCTTCATTACAATGATTATTCCAAACATACAGGGTTTATAACCTACTTACAAGATAGTACAAAGCAGACGGAAAGCCACAAAAGGGCCACACAAGCAAATCATGGATGGTATGTATGCACCAGGTGGGAAGCAAGCGTGAACAGTAAAATTACCACACCGAATCCATGGGAATTGTCGCAAATGCCATAATTCAGACTGGAGCTGTTTTTGTCTTTTATCTAGGCTTACAAGAAGAGTAGGAAGGTGAGCTAACACCCCTTTCCCTCTACTGTAACTGAAACAAAGCAGAGGGCTGAAAGTCAAGGCTCGCTGTTGGAAGTGTTTTAAACTGTTTCTCTTGAACCTTGATAAAAGCATGGCTATTTATAGGATAGGAAAATGTCAGGTTAATGATTTTTTTCTGCAGCAGAGTAAAGATATAAGATGTAAAGCAGTATGGTAAGAAGATGCTGTATATAGATTATTTGAATGCTAGGTTTTCTTAATGTATTTCTGCTTCATTATATTTAATCTGTTTCTTAAAGTAATCAGTTGAGGAGAAAAAGTGATTAAAATAACTGGAGAGAAAGTATCTAGGACTTTTTGATGCTACCTAATCAGATATTTCTGAAGATCTGATGTACAGTGCAAAGATACTGTAATTTGGGCCAAAGCTCTTATTTACTCAGTTTCTTAACTACACTGCACTATATTGACAGGTCTGTACAGTTTTTGTTGAATGCTCAGGCATCTCTGTGCATGGAAAGATCACATAATAACAAGAACTTCTGTGGGAAGCCAGGAAGCTGTGCAGAAGCACCTCTGAGGACAAGCATCTTCTCCAAGTCATGAGAAGCAATCACTTAACAAGGTCCCAGATTTTAAGAGCCAAGAATGAAAGCCAGGGGAATGAGTAATGCTTGAAAATTCAGATGAATTCAGAGGGAAGTTCTTGATCTTCTTTTTCCTGCTTCACGAGCAGGACATCATTTATCACCTTTGGTGCAGGACAGGGACCTTCAGGAAAGGCTAAAGCAAGGTGTGCTGGGGAGCATGCTAACAGCTGGTTTGGGAATCAGCTGTAAATTTCACAGCTGGTTTTTGTGAACCAGCCTGAACTACTTTGAATGGTGCCCCTGGCTGTGCAGCTGTGTCCATGGGACACAGGTGCGAATATGACCCAGATCCTCAGCACAGATTCATGCATGTAGATATGAATGTGAAGGACTATATCTGAATTAACGTGGCTGTCAGTAAATTTTAAAATTAAATTTAAAAATTAATTTAAAATAATTTTAAAATTAAACTATTTAAAAATTAGAGTTCCAGTGTCTGGCAGTGGAAAGAGAAACTTGCAGCAGCCTGAGCCCAAGAAAACTCAGAGATTTCAAGAGTCTCAAACCCAGTGTTAAGTCTCAGGTCCTGAAGATGCTCACAGCCTGCTCTAAAGAGCAGAAGCAATCTTGCTTCACTACTGTCAGCACAACCTGAGAATAAGCCCATGGAAAAACTCCAAAACAGCTTCTACTCCTTCTCACCATACCCATCTCAGGACTAGTTTGCTGGGAAAGGTCTTTCACCGAAAGACCACTTTATTTCTTTATATTAAAAATGTACTATATTTTCCTATCATTCCTCTGATGCATTCAAGTAATAAAGTTGTCCGTTTGATGTAAACTGAAAAGGACCTCTTCCTTTGGTTTGCTCCCAAGTGCAAAGTAGCTACTCTTAAGAACACCAACATAAACAAATTATTTCCAGATACTTGTTAAAATGAAGTTTTGACTGTTGCCATTTAGAGGGCTCATCTCTGCCTGTTTGTTAACACTACAGCTTCATCGGCCATATTTTATTTATAATCTTCCTTCAGATATGCAGTTATTACCTAACCAAGGTGCATAATTCCATAGTGCCTAAGGCAGGTTCTGCAAAGAGATATAGGGAGGTACATGCCCTGCAGTGGCAATGCAGTAAAATCAACACGACTTCAACTGCCTGGGTATGAATTGAAGATCCCCTCCCACTGAGCTGCTACAGAAGCACTGAAAGCAAAATATGGCCCTCAATGAAAATATCTCTGAAGACAGCAAAAAGACCAGAAGAAAAAACACAGGAGCAAAAATGCAAGCTTGGAAAAGAGCAAGCATTATTTCAGTACACAGAGAAGGCAGCTGTATCTACCAAGCCAAAATGTTTGGCTTCAAACTGCCAAAAAAAGAATTGAATATGACTAAAATATTAAAAAGTTAGGATGAAAGTGACCTAGGATAAGTTTTTACTTAAAAATGTTTGATCTAGGGGGAAAAAAAAACAGTCAAACAATGGAAAAAGTTTTGCGTGTATATAAAAAAAATAAAGTACTACTTGAATTTTATTAATTCTTAATGGAAAATATGACTAGTCACATTGTAAAATTCTCATTAATATCACTAATTAATAAGGCTTTATGAAATATGCAAAGAGGAGCATAAATATACCTGAACCCAAATACCAATCCAAAACATCCCATAATCAAGAAAAATATGGGCATAGAGTTTCTTTAAGAAAACCCTCTTAAAAATTCTCAAGGGTCAAACTTATAATAGTTTTGAAATCTGAAATGTTATTAAAAGTGAGTTCACCCTTAGATCTGTATTATATTCTTAAAATGTGCCCTCTGAACCAATCGGAGCACTTTTTAGTGTGAAAGAAAAACAAGTGAAAAAAGCTTTAGAGCTTCTGATATGCCTAACCTCTGAAGTTCAGTAATAACAATAGCTGATATAAAATTAAAGGAGAGACAAAATTTGCCATTCCTGCCTGTATTTTATTATGCATGATAGAATATATTCATATGATTTTTAGTACATCTTGTAAGTAATAATTAAAAATACTTGTAAGATAAATATAGGTCTATGATGTACTTACTGTGCCTACCCATACTATCCTTTGTATTACATAAAAATCAAGAAAAAAAGTATGGTGTTCTCATTTAATACACTTATTTATAAAACAGACAGCCAAATAAAAATTTAAGCATTGTCCATCATTATTTTATGGTTTAATTCTAAAATTTTTATAGTTATTTTTATAAAATTTTAGAAAACATAAATGCCTGACTTGCTTCCCCAGAGACACCATTCTGGTTTTATAATTGCTCAGTGTCTAGGCTGCATTTTTAAATTTCTGTTTATCTAAGTGAAGGTACTGATACTTGAATTTCTAAAGGCATTGTTCGTCCTGAAAACAGGAGACCAGTTTCTGACTACCTCTTCTAGTTCCCTCTGCTCTATTTATCAAAAACCAGCCTTTTATTCTTGTTATTTGTTTAGATGTGTTTCATTTTAATCCTGGCCCAAAACACCAGGATTTTCCTATCTGTAGAGCCATACAGGCTAAAACAGGACAAATATCAGACATTTGATAGTTCCATGGAAAACCGGATTACAATTCCCATTGTAAAAGTATTTTTTTATTGCTTTAAGCGCTATTTTTCTGTCACTGCCCCGTAACTGTATGCTCCCAAGCAGATAAAAATCAGTCTATCAGGGAAGAAGCAGCCCAGGACAAATCTCTGACTTTGTAGTTAATACTGAAGATATCAATTGGTCCTTGCACAGCTTTTATGTATGAGCTGCGAGACCAACCGTTAAGTCATGATCAGCTGTAGTATTCTTTTCAAGGTTATATACAGAAACCAAAGACTGAGCACAGATTCTGATGAAGAAGCTTTTCATCAGAACTTAAAAGGACAGTCCTTTTAGGCAAAAAAATAAATAAATAAATAAAATCTACCAATGATGTTTGCACACATCCTTCTTGTTACTAAATTTCAGACACAATTTTTTACTAACAACTAAGCAGAGGTAAATTGTAGTTCCAAACATAAATTTCCTTAGAAACTAAATAAAAATATTTCATGTTGTACTTAAGCAAACAAGCAGGTGGTGGAAGTTGGGCAGACAGCAGATCAAGAAACAACGTCCCTAATGAAGTGTCCAGATACTGCAGGGGTCAGGGTGAAAACTACCGAGGTACCTTTAGACATGTTAATTGCTTTTCCAGTATTCCGCTCCTGTAAAACGAGTAGATGGAAAATTCAAGAATCTTTATCCTTTGCAGCTTTATGCAAAGAGTTGCTGAATGGTAATACAAGCTTGCCTATTTATCAGCAGTGTTACATGTTGTACCCATTTTAAAGATGGTAGGACTTTTACTGCAGTGCCCCAGATCACCAGAACAGTCGCTTCAGTGCACATTTTTTTTCTTAAAAACTCTACAGCCCAAAGAGAGTGTTAGAAGTGCAGAACTAGAATGTGACCTGATACATTGATGCTCAACTCTAAGTACTTCCCAAAATAGTGACATACCTATCAGATGTGTAAAAGAACAACTACTGTGTGCTCACTAACAGCTTGTAAGAGAATTTTTAAATATTGAGGTGGAGGAGAAGTGACAGCTGACCAGGAAACAGAGTTACTATACATTCTTTTAAAAAAAACTTTTTGAACCACTTTGACAAAACCTCTACTCAAGATTAATGAAGCAAACACAAGCTTAACATTTTACCCTAAAGAACGAACACCAAATGCAGTATTATCTCTAATGCTGCATTGCGGTATCACTTCTGGGTTTCTGTCCAAGTCTTGGTGCGGGACTTGAAATCATGGTTTCCTGGCCAGCATAGAAACTTACTATGGACTCTCCCATAAAGTCATTCACTGTGCTTTGAACTATGTAGCAAAATACACACTGTTATAACACAAATAATAGGAATGTTATGCAAATAATCAAGGTCCTAAATAGTACAGAAAGCCAATTTAAAGACTAAGATGTCCTGCATTAAGTATCGTTATTTATCTTAAAAATATTTGTGGTGTTGCTGCAACAATACAAACAGATACTAAATTACAGTGGAGCAGATTCTCATTTATCCTGGTTTTACATCAATATCACACTTAGGCAGTTTCTTCCAGCCTATCACAGAAACAGGGCTAGACCCATTAAGCTTAAGAGTTACTAACCATGTTATTGAAATTGTCTTATTAACATTTAATTTAATGCTTCTTTTAAAACGTAGCAGCCGTCCTTCGAGAGCTAAATATTTGTGTGGATGGCATAACTGTGTTACCCTAGGACTTCAATTGCAGTGTGTGGCTAATAATGCTCTACTTCTAGTAAAGGTGACTATTTTGAATTCTACAGAGATTGTTATGACTGCTAATAGCTACTTAAATCTAGAGGTATAATTTGGCTCTGCATCCCAGCTTCTAAATGAAAATTACAGATAAATCTGAGGAATGCAATTTTTACAAAGGCTACAGACATCATAGTGGTTTATTTGGCCATGGTCTCAGAACATATATACAGGGTCCGGAATAGCTAATAAAGGAGCAGCACAAATTAATGCCGGTTTAGTGTCCCTGCTTCTACTGGATACCAGTGAAGTGCTAACCACTCAAAACAAATAAAGTTCATGAGCTACATGGGCATGGTAGCAGCAGCAGAAATGAGTTGGTAATCAGTTGCTAAACAGGTGAAAAGAGAGCTTGGGCAGTTTTTATCTTGAAACCTTCTCTGCTCTTCCTAAGCATTCTCAGGTAGAAGGAGATGGTGTAGCTTGCTTTCATTTGTATTCCTGCCTACTTTTCAGCCAAGAATGGAAAGCATTTGGGGAGCACTCAACGGAGTCAAGCATTTGCTTTGTTCTTGCCTTTATTACAAATAAGTGTGAAGAGTGGTGTGAACCTCTGTTTGGTGGTTCTTCTGTTTGGTGGACTGAAAACTGGAGAGAAATAAAAAGCTGCTCTGAGTCGAACCAAAGCATGAGTGTTGGGCTTCAGTGGAGAGGTTCAGTAAAGTGAATGAGACAAAAAATAATCCAAAAGTACTGCTCCTAGGTGGGAAAATTGAAAAGTTTTTGGTGGTTTTTTTTTTTCCTTTGTTTTGGGGTTTTTTTGGGGGTGTTGTTTTTTTTGGTTTTGGGGGTTTTTTGAGGGTGTTGTTTGAGTGGGTTTTTTTATTTTGTTTTGTTTTCAAAAGTGTTAAAAGAAATCTTTTCGACCACAAAATACCTCATCGGTGGTGCAGTTCGTGGTTGCACACCATGAACCTTTCTAAATAAAATGCACTAACCTTTGAAAACTAATATCTACTGTCTTTGACTGACAATTTCCAAAAATCAGTCCGAAGTTGTAAGTGGTTTCTGGTTTGTTTTATCTTTTACTGCAAATTTACAATATTAAAAAAAAATACATTTCTCAAATTTAATTTAAAAGCTTCTTACACTGATCCCTAAAAATATCTTTGGCTTAAGTTTGTAATTTTTATATATA
>NW_009944690.1:0-3280 GCF_000696875.1 Nestor notabilis
CACTGGGAAGGACTTTTTTCTTATCTCATTAAACTCATCTTAAGAAAGAAACACAAGCCTGAAGGAAACTCTTTGAGAAATTCCTTTTAGAAGTACAATTGCCCAGAGTAACTTTTCCCATGAAAATTATCTACAGAAACTGCTGCCTTTTCCCATGCCAGCAGAGTCAAAAGCTTCAAAATCAGCAAGCATTTAGTTACCAAAAAAAGGGAAAATAAAGCTTCGCAGTTGATAATCATCTTGCACATCAGAAATCCCTGGGAACTGTTTGAATTGCTCAGTGTTTTTAAAAGCTATTAGAAAAGACAGGGGTAATGGATAATTATTTTCTACCCTACATATAAGGCATAAGGGTCAATTAAACCATTGGGACAGGGTCAGTGTATACATGCACACATATTAAAAATATAGGCACACACACATACACATCTTCAGCAGTGAAGTACTGGCAATTCCCACCTCCCACTACAATACCAGCATCAGTGACAACAGGTTCTCCACTGTGGCACAGAAGGGCTGACCTAGAGGACTAATGTCACTTAAGAAATGCAACCTTCCAGAGAGAAAGCTGCATGGCATATGTCCTGGTTTCAGCTATAACAGCTATTTTTCTCCTTCCTAGTAGATGGTGCAGTGCTGTGTTTTGGCCTTAGTTTGAGAACAATGCTGATAGCAACAACTAAAACACTGGTAAGTAATGCTTACTCTGATCAAGGACTTTTCAGTCTCTCATGCTCTGCCAGTGAGGAGGGGCACAAGAAGCAGGGAGGAAGCAGAGACAGGACACCTGGCCCAAACTAGCCAAAGGGGTACTCCATACCACAGCACATCATGCCCAGTATATAAACTAGGGGCAGTTACCCAGAAGGCCCAGATCACTGCTCGGGTCAGGCTGGGTATCAGTTGGTGGGTGGTGAACAATTATATTGTGCATCACTTGTGTTTATTGGTGATTTTCCTTTTTCCTTTTAGTTTTATATTCTCTCCCCTTGTTATTTCCTTTACCATTATTATTATTGGTGGCAGTAGTAGCAGTTTTGTATTATACTTTAGTTACTGGACTGTTCTTATATCAACCCATGGGATTTACATTCTTTTGATACTCCTCCTCATCCTGCCTAGGGGAGGACAGCTGGAGGGGGGTCCATGGTTCTGGTTTACTAGCTGGGCTTAAACCATGACAGTATAGAAGCATAAGTTCTCAGGAATCTAAAGGATTATATGAAAAAAAAACAACCAAACAAACAAACAAAACCCAAAACATCCCCAGAGAAAACCCATGCTGATATCTCATGTATTTGCATGTATTTGGCAAAACAAGAGCAAAAACATTCCCTTCTGTCACACTGAGAAATTCAGTGGTAGACCATACCTCAGAAGAAATGTGAAGCACCAAGGGATAGACACACATACATATCCCACACACACGCACACTTGCCAAAGGACTGAAGGAAAATAAAGCAGAACTATGAACACCCTCTGCCTTCACCTCCAGCATGGATTGAAGAAGCAGCAAAGGAGAGCAGCTCCCATCTTCAGTGGTACTTGCAATAGTGCAGTATGCAGGGGACACCCCTACTTAAGTCACAAGACTTCATGTTTCGAGAGCCACGGTGGCTTTGGGAATAAGGTCTGAATGACTACTCAGTTGCACAGTAACTCTAACACCTGTAAGCAAAGTTATCATTTTGATGGTTATATAAAAAACACATCCAAGCATATGAATATATATATGGAGTATAGCCCTCCAACACCAGCACTTGGCAAAAACACCCACGCTTGTTTCTACTATTACCTGAACCAGTATTTTGTAATTTCTGGGTGGAACTGAAGCAAACTAAAGACTAGAAAAGCCACAACAAAAACTTGGAGCATCACTGAGATTTATGAATAAGGTCCTAGAATGGGCTAAGACCAAAAAAGGGCCAGTAATAGGAAAGACTGCTACCAAGACCCTTAACAGTATGGCTCACACTAAGAAAGATCTGGCAGTGTAATAGCAAATTAATACAAAGTGGAAGAAGCAGCTTGAAGAACCACAGCCCAACAAAAGGTACTTCTTCCAGCCCCCAATAGCACGGGAAAATGTTTAGGGGGTCTTCAGTCACAAATCCTGCAATATTTTGTTTCTCCAGATGTACATCCTGACATTTACTTGTACAGAAAAGGTAGTTTAAATATAAAACTCTTTAGGGTATTTTAAATAATAGCTGTTGTACACATCTCTGATAATGTATTTCACATGAAGAGAAAAGAAAAAGTAGTCTTCCTCATGTGTAGTTTTTAAACAAAAATAAAAGAAACTACTATTTATTATATATACATAAAGATAAATGTTTTACTAAATGTATGAGATACTGTGATCTGTAACAACCACATCTGCTTAACCTCTAAAGGTCAAGGTCATGTCAAATCACCAAGATAAAAAAATTCTAACTATAGTACCTACAGCTAT
This sequence comes from Nestor notabilis, assembly GCF_000696875.1. Classification (NCBI taxonomy): domain Eukaryota; kingdom Metazoa; phylum Chordata; class Aves; order Psittaciformes; family Psittacidae; genus Nestor; species Nestor notabilis. Next base: position 2,456 of record NW_009944690.1, read on the forward strand.
ATGGGCAAAGGGTGGTTATTAGAAAAGAACTACTATAAACCAAACACAATTACATTATACAGAAACCATTAGATATGTGATGAGATTTTAATCTTTGAGCTGGTATCATTCTGCAAGTTAATCATCTGGAGAACAGAAAATCTGTCAGGAATGCAATTAAATGTACTAGTTCCATTAAAATTGAGCTGATATAGTTAATTGTAGTCCTAAAATAGCTATTTCCTCACACCTTCACTAAGCAATTTTTTTTCATCTACTGAGTAAGAATCTATTTAAGGAACACTTTTCACTTAAACTCTCTAATAAGATTTGTGAACAGTTCTGTTCAGTCACTTTACCCACGCAAGTTGCGCTGCAGTTTGCTGTTCGACCTTGGATACCTAATTCACTCTGAGAAGTACGGCAAGGTCTTTTGTTTCAGTTACTATTAGTCCATAGTATCTGCATTGCTGAAGCTTTTGGGAAGAATATCAACAATGTAGCTGTACAGCATGCTAAAGCAGCTATAAAATAAAATGAAATGACGGGCCAATGGCAAAACCCACGTCAGACGGTTGTTTTAAGCATCAGGACTTCCGGCAAACAGATGATTTCCAAACAGCTGTTTAAATGAATCCATTCATATAGCAAGTACTTGCAAAGGTTTTGCAGCAGTGCTAGAAAATTGGGAATACAGGCCGTCCCTGCCTCTTTTTTTGAGAGATATGCAGAGTGAAAACAAAAAGGTGTGCTAAGAGCTTATCAACTCAGTAATATCTGATCTACAATTCACTCTCTCGGACCAGGCAGTTTACTGGGGCATTTTCAACTGCGCTGCAGTGAAGG
>NW_009944691.1:0-4736 GCF_000696875.1 Nestor notabilis
TAAATATATACAAATTATATACAAAATATATATAACACACACAAAATATAAAAGCTACATAACATTCAAGTTCAAAGCCTACAGAACTGTCTTCTGTAAGAACTTAGCATTTTGTGCCTTCAAAATACCAGAAACAGCAGGCACATGGAAGAGAAAAATTAATGGTTGATTGCTTTTTTTTTTTGTAAGCCTTCACTGATAGTAACTGAGGTAAGAACAGATTTGCTTTAGAAATGTTTTTGGGTGGTGGGTTTTTTTGTGTTTTTTTCCCCCCCCCCAGTATTTTAAAGTGTATTTCCAGTATTTTAAAAACATTGAAAAGTCAATTCTCTATAGTTACACATGACAAGTTACAATTTTTCCAGTTTGCCTTAAGAGTTGCATTTCTTACTACACATTTACTGGTTAATTTGTCTCTTAATTTAAAGCTCAGAAGCTATCTGATCACATTACAACATCTGTAATGCAAACTCTAGGTATTAAACATTTTTAAAGATGCTTACATCATCAGTGTCTTTGACTCGAAGAATCTGTTCTCTTAGATCCTGTAAATCATTAAATGTGGACTGCGCTGTGATGGAATATACTAATGCAAAACCTTGTCCATTTTTCATGTATAGGTCTCTCATTGCTGTAAACTGTTCCTGTAATTGAAAAGTAGATACAGATGTTGCAGTCAATTTGCACTTTCCTTGCACAAACTACCATATACACTTCAGGTTAAAAATAGATCACAAGTGTGATGCATTCGTGCCCCCTCCCCTCCTTTAAAGTGACCAGTATTTTACTGTTTGACTAAAAGCATTATAGCAAATTGAACTGCTTTTAAAGAAATCTGAAGCTTGGGACATTATCTGGGGTGGATGAGCAGCACTGAAATAGTGCCAAGGGCTATATCCAAGGAAAAAGTTACAGAAACTGGAGTAATTTCTTAAGAGAGAAGAGGTACAGCAGAAGGTAAAGTGTAATCTGTAGATTACAGAAGTCATAGTCCTCCCAAATCTCTCCTTACATACCAAGTTTTTCCCATCTCCTGACCATTCTTTAAAATGCATTGTAAAGCAAATACATCCTTTCTCAGCCTTCGTTTTGTAGTCTAGACACTTTCCTATGTTAAATTTTACTTTAATATTTAAGGAGATTGTCTAGCGGATGGTGACTCTCCACAGACTCACCGTATTTCCTAGACTCGTGACAGCTATGATACTGCACATAAAGGCTCACTAGTGCACTGCACAGCAGCAATAGGACTTCTTGTTTGAAAACTCTCACCAATATGACTGTGGGATAGCATTTGTCTTTCTCGCACTGTGACTCGGCTGTCTCGTGCCTGATCTGTCATTCACCAAGTCTGTTGCTGTATGTCAGCTGAAAAGCGCAATTTATTTTGAGGTAATAGCTGCTCCATCTTTCTGTAGTTTCACATGGCCTTACTGTATCATGGAGCTTAAATAAGTTATTATTGGACTGAACTATTACTACAGTTCAGAGAACACATTACACTCTAAGGGTACTGAGTTTATGCTCACTGGAATCAATGAAGGAAATGGCTGGTTTCAGTAATTTTGGAACTAGCCAGAGAAAAATCTGACCAGTATGCAAAGGGTCAGCATAAACCCTGTGCTTTGAGTTCCCATAAGCTGACTAAAGCGATAACTATTTTTATCCCAATGTCAGAACACATCTCACAAAAGAGAAAGAAGATGAGAAGAAAGCATGTATTCTCTACAGCAACAGAAATCAAACCCGAGTAACCACTGGGACTAAATTTTCCTCTGAGCAATATAAACTTAAAACAGCAGTGCAATCTCTTTTAAAACGCTCAATCTCACGTTTCCCCTATTACAGAACATGAGCTCACTAGAAACTTGCGATTCATTTTCTGCTGCAATACTGAAGTTTTGTTAAAACACTAGTATGTTAAAGAGCATCCTTTAATCAAAAGCACTGACCACGGTTACTCCAGAGAATGAGGAAGGAAACATGTCTCCATTTATATCCCAACAGCTTTTGATGGTTTTAACACTGTAAATCAGTATTTGGGGAAGTTGGTTTTACATACCGTTCCTGCAGTATCTAAGATTTCAAGCATACACTGTTGTGCATCTACTTCAACTTGCTGTCAAGAGAGAAAGATGTGGTTAGAATTTTTCCTCTTGCAACTCTCCCCTCCAAAGGCACCAGAAATTGCGTGATTTTTATAAGCAAATTCATAATGCATAAAGCAGCATGTCTTAAGTTTATATGGATATACACTTTGAAAACAGCAGGAAGAAGCCTTTCAAAGAGCCCTAGTGACATTTTCTAAAGCAGCATAAGCAGCCAAGTATCACTCTGCAAAGTGATTAGGGATTTTTGATTACTAAAAAGGAGGCTGCTAAATTTGTAACGATGGTTATCAGCATCCAGCATGACTAATTTCTGCTTTTTTCAGGGATCATTCACAGACTGAAAAGTACAAGTGAAAGCTAGAAATTTGGATTGGCATACTAATGCTTATTTAATAGTAACTTAGATCAACAAAAGAATAAGTAGTACAGAGCAAACAATAACCCATGTGAACCGCTAAGAGTGGTGTCCCAAAGAGAAGCCGTTAGTGATGCTACTAACTAGGACACTGATTCAGCTTTAAAAAATTTGCAAAAATTAGGAAGTTTAAGAAGCCAGATCAGTTTCTGTATCTATTTCAGATATCCTCTATATAGTTTCTACCTGAAAAAAGTGTCCACAAGTGAGCAAAGAACATGGAAGTGCCCTCAAGCTGTTCAAGCAGGCTACCCACTTTTTTTAATTTCAAGCTACTCATACACTTCCCTTGTTTCCATTTGCATGCAAAATTTCTAGTTGGCAGATCAGCACTCAGAAAGAACTTTGTGTCCCCTACTCCCAATATATGCATTATCACTATTTAACTTTGAGCCTGTCTTTGTAACTACATTTGAGCTTGGGGGGCAGGGTAGAGGAGTGTCTCCACTCCTCTGACAACTCCCCTGTGTCCCCTAGGGGGGGATTCCTTCAATAACCACTATGTTAGCATGTATTGCTGACAAAGTTATTCTGCTAATTAAGCAGCATCTATTTTCTTTATGAAGAAGGATGTGGGAAGTAAACCAATGCATCATGTTTCAAGACTTCATGCTCAATTATTTAGTTCCAGACAAACTTAAAATATTTCAAGCTATATCCTCTCAACTTCAAATATTATAAAATCAGATTTAACATTAATAGTATAGAGTTGCAACAGCCAAACCAATACATTTCAAAGTCATCCAAGTCAAGAAGCAAGTCAGAATTGTAACTAGCAGTGATGGAAAGAAAATGACTGCATAAAGTGTTGTCCAGACTTAAGCAAGACTTCAACAAACTGGCTGATTTGAAAAGAATACAGAGGTATTCCTAGTCATTTTAGGACCAAACCTGAAAGGAACATTAGAAGACCATTTCTTTAAAAAAATTAGCAAAAGACAAAATTTCTTAAGATGGTTTTACTTTTTCAGGCTCCATGGAAACAGTCTCTAGAAAAATTCACCCAGCAAACATCATGAATCTAGTATGACCTGAAGAATGTAAATGTATAACAAAGGAAACATTTCACTTCAGTACAGCTTGTGAGTATTTCTGGAGTCATTTATTGGGCCTGACCCAGAAAAGGCCTGTACCAAACACTGGGATAGGGTCCAAAATTTCTACTCTTCTAATGCAGAAAAAGTAAGTGGCTACATAGAATTTGTTGTTGCCGTTGTCTTTTTTTTTTTAAGAGTTCTAGTTTTGGCTGGAAGCCTACATGCTTAAGACAGACCAAGATTTTTCCAGCATCCAGATTTTAACAAGGTCAAAGAAAACAAGTGTGAAATTATCATTTTGCCCTCACTAATTCCTCTTCTGTTCAGAAAAGATTTGGGTGGCTGCAGGCTGCAATGGCTTTAACACAGCCTTTTTAATCCAATATAAATGTCATTCAATACTAAAAAAGGAGGTCCTGCAGTTTTGCCCATTCCCAGGTTTGTGCATCTTGCCTCCCTTGTACAGACAGTGGCATTTTTATGGTGGCCACGTGGTGAGCTACCTCACAGTATCAAAGCATCTAAAAAGTAATTCAGCTAGAAAAAGAAAAAAAGATTAAAAAAACCACCACAGCTGAAAAGTAATCTGCTTCACCAAATGGTTAACTCTCTTGGTAGCCATCCAGATGTAAACTATCTTAGCCTGGAATATTAATCATGGTCTCAGCTGAAACTGAAGAGTGAGCAATATGGAGATTCAAGACGATGCAAGCAGAGTCAAACCTTTCAGCCTGTCATGCTGAAGAGGGGAAGAGAAACTAAACAGGCCACAGTGTTTGTTCATTTATGATAGGTTTGTGTTAACTTATTAATAAAACAACAACCCAGCTAATGGAAGCATATCAACCTATCAGTCAAACTGTTAGGAATACAGTATCATGCTTCCAGTGTTCTAAAGATGAGTGTGAAGTTGTTTCTAGTAGATTTTCCTAGTAGCAAAGAAGCTTAAAACCTCCAACATACAAGTCCAAACCTACCTCCATCTACTAACAAACAAAAACTAGTAATAAGTATTATTGAAAAAAAGTGGTAGTGTATTTTAGTGGTTTTTGGTTTGGGTTTTTTCTCCAACCCCCCTTTTAAAAACAATGTTCGCAATTCTGACAATGAAATTACCTTCCCCTCCCCCCCCCCCCTCAACACCTGCCACTAACGATATATTCTTATAAAAAA
>NW_009944691.1:4767-9229 GCF_000696875.1 Nestor notabilis
CCCCTTACAGACTAGCTAGTAAGGGATTATGCTTAACATAAAAAAAAAAAGCTAGTCTTGAATTACTCCTTTTAGACAGACTTTAAGAGTACCTTTACATTTCAAACTTGTAAAGTTACCTGGTATTATGCGGCATTACTAAGCATACCCTTTTTCAAGCAATGTCTCAAATATTTGACAACAAGTACTGCAGTTTAAAGTTTCTGTAACACTAGAGAGGTCTTCTGCGTACCTTTCTGTAGGAGTCTTCTATCGTAGGATCGTATTTTTCAACAAATATTCCTTGAACAAACTGTACAGTCTGCAACAAAAGTTCTTGTAAGATTCCTCTGACATAGCGACACTTTGTAAACATTGTACATGAATTACTGTTCTAGGTGTATACTCGGTTATCTGTTAATTTTTTCAAGGCAAATTAAGTGATTGACATCACAAAGATGTCAAAGGAAAGTTAGATGTATATGCCTATTTAATCGAGTACTGTTAGATGAAGCAATGCTACACCTTCCTTTATCTATTCTCACTTAGAGCAAAAGCATTAAAGCATCCATTGATTTAAGGTTTGTCTAACTCTTGGAATGGTTATTAGTTTTCAGTTGAATACGATACTACACAGTTGCATGGCTTTTATATTTGCATTTATATCTACTGCATCTTCTGCTACTTATCATCCAGTACATGAATTAGTGAGAAACTACTGCCAGCGTTTACTAGACTCAGTAGGATAAACCTGTGTACCTAGCACATAGGAATTTTTTTTAGCACAAGTCAAATGGAACTTTAGAACTCAGTGGCCAGGTCAGAGAAGACAGGTTCAAATCCAGAAATGCTGCAGTAAGATAAGGAATTTAGAGATGATGGGTAAAGTTCTTTCACAATCTAACATGATTTTTCATTTAAGTTCTCCTTTAGGAACCCCTTTGTAAGAGAACAGTTCTTACCTGATAGAGCGGACCTCTGGACCTTACTTTATGATAAGGTGCACAGTTAAACTGAAAGATGTAAAGTTCTGAAGTGGGCTGAGACCACCATATTCTATGAACTTTTTCAGTGCTAGTCTAGGCCAGACTAAACTTTTCTGCAATCATTTAACTAAAAACACATGAGCTCTTTGGCTTATAATCATCTACTTGCCACAGCTATACACCTACTTGCAAAGAAAGATATTAAACTTCCTGTAAATATACAAATATTTATTTGTGCTTGTATAAAAAGTACTTAGAGACTACTATCAAACATTCGGCAAACAGCACCCTGAAGACTTTTGTACAGACAGGAATTACCAAGGCCAGACACAAGCAAACCAGTTCATTGTATGAGTTTCATGATGTAGCATGATTTCCCTTGAACCCATGGCTGGGTTACTCAGCAAAGCCAGAGAACTTCATAATGCTGTCGGGGATGTACTTCACTTTGTACACAGGCAAAGACCTGAGCAAGCACCATCCACCAAGCCCATACAATAACAGCAGCATGTGAGAACACACCAATGGATGTGGAAACATCCAGTAATGGATGTACCTATCCTAGCCAGGAACTCTGAGCAAATAATTTTTAATTTTTTAAATTATGTTTGTGCACATTACATAATTATGTATGTGCACAAAAAATTCTATTTGTGCACGCTTACATAAAGGAAATATGGGTTAGTAGGGAGTGTATTAGTGAAAAAAAGACAAGAGAAGCCTACAAAAGTATACTTGATCTGTCTCACAGTACTTACCAGAGCAGACTTTCCAACACCTCCAGAACCAAGAACCACTAGCTTGTATTCACGCATGATGCAAGAGATAAATCGCCCTCAATACCTAAAACACACAATATTTAATTCACCATTTTGATCAACAGGACAACTATTTTAGCATTACAACAGCCACTGTAGGATTGCACATGTAACAAGCCATGAACAGTTAAATATTGATACCAACTGATAAATGCAGAACACACACCATTACAACCAGGCACAACCTAAGCAGGATGTTGCTTTGTTACACAGGATGGAAACGATGGATATTTATTCACAACACAGTAACTGCTGAAGAATGCTACTTTTTCACCTAGTACAAATCAAGTACTCCCAAGGTTTTCTTGTTACTAGCACTTTTTAACACTTTAAGATGAATCATTATTCATGTGTTACCCACCCTAGTTTCAGGCAAGATAGTACAGACTTGGAAAATTTTTAAAATGGAGGTTTTTCATATCCCATGGAACAGCAATTTAGAAAAAAGGCAAGTACAGATTAAGACTTTCTGTAATAAAGATCTCAGTATCATGATCTTGCCAAAATATCAAAGGTGTTTCAAAGGAAGCGTGCAAGTGAAAAACCGCTCACACCCATATGTATGTATCACTCCCTCAGAGGTCTCAGGATGGATTCACCTCCTTTATTTACAGGAAGAAATTGATTTACTCCTAATTTACTACTAGTTGATAGGCCAATTAGTCAAATTACAGCACACCAACCAGTGAGGTATGCTCATCTCAACATCTTCCAGAAACCTGCAAAATGTTGTAGTCCTGCAGGCAAGTCCATAGCTCCTCTCAGCTATAGTCACAGCAAGCATTAAGGCATTTCACAGGTTTCTCAAGATCTTTCATTCACACACAAGAAGTTGCCTGCACTACACATTTTGCAACAACAGACCAAACCCAACATTGCCAAGAGCCACACAGATGTCCAAAGAGCTTGCAGTTTTATAACCACTACGTTCACAGTATTGAAAAGGTTTATTGGGTAAACAGCTGCTAATATTTGTTACCCATAGTACTGATACAGTAATTCTACAAACATGCCTCAAATTTTATAGCTACTACAACCTCACCTCTTCCATCCCCCAAACTTATTTCCTATCACACGAGTTTTTGTAATTTCACATATACACAGACATACAGGTAAGTGATTGTGTTCATAGAACGTGACATGCAAGAAACATCTCCAGTCTTCTCTGAAGAACTGATCAGGATGCTGACAAAAAAAACTGAATGGGAAACTTTTTTAGGCAACAGCATCTCTTTATTTGTATTGTCATTTACTTTAAATAACATCCACAGTTTGTATCTACTGACCCAAAGTTTGGTCTACACGCAGAAAGTACAACCATGACAACACAATCCAGTTCACTAAGCAGGGTTTGATAAAAGGGCTTAGTTAATTTTTAATACAGAAGCCATTTTCAAAGCTATCAACTCTTCATGTAGCTATAAGAAAAGGTTTCAAACCATAAGATATAGTATTTGCTCTACCTCATTACTGTTCTTACATAAAGAAATATTGAATAAACTGTACTACAGTAAAGCTAAGTTACTATAGATAAGAAACAATTATCCAAGAGGAAAGAACATGCATTTTTCTCATTCTGAAACACTTAAACACTAAGAAAAGAATCACAGACAGAGACTTGTATAAGAAAATTAAACCAACCTCCTCCCAGCAAACAAACATTTCTCAAACGGAACAGCAGGATCCCAGAAGTCAATTTTCAAATAAATCCCTTCTTAAGCCTGAAAGCTGATTAATGTTTTGTTAGATATCTAACTGCTGTTATAATGGCTGTAGTTTCATGAGTAACTGGAGGCAACTAAAATACTCTTTTGAGACCATTCCTCTCCTACAAGCTAGATCTGTTCCCCTGTTCCCCACAAGCTAGTGCAGCTGCCTACAGCGGTCTGCCAGATCTGCTTGCTCATCTTTGTTGAAAGCTGACCCAGCAAAACCAAAACAAGGCCGTATGTATTTTGGGACATGTCTTTGAGTCATACTGCTCAAGAAAACACACCTCTTTCAGTCCCGCTAGCAAGTGATCCAACAGGCTGTTACTGCTGCCCTGGGAGGATCGTCTCAGTTCCTTTCCTGCAGGGGCTCTAGCACTTATCAGATTGAGTTACCTCTTTTCTCCTCCCTCTGCCCCCGGGGAAAGATGAAACTCGCCCCAGCTGACAAATAATTTGGGGGTTGGGGGAAGGGGGGGAAGTGCAGGGAATCCAACACAGGTGTCTGTACAAGGTTAAGCAGGGGAGATAGAGACTGACCAACCCTTTTCGTCAGCAATAATATCACAGCATCTCTGGAGTCACACCACCTGCTTCCTGTTTAGCACAAAATGCTAGGACTATTCACATAGAAATTAGAGCATATCCATGTTAATGTCCATCTTTGCCATCACCGATTAACTCCACTTTGTCAGAAGACTGAGAAATCAAGAGGCCAGGTTCTATTTAATTTTCTTCTTGCAAACATATAATAAGCCATCTTTCCATTTACCTAAACCACTCCTTTCACCTTAAGCAAGCAAAAGGAATACAAGGAAAGAGCAGTTAGGAAATAAGTGACCTCATGTCCAGGAAAGCACATCTCTCCACAGACTTCTGTTACCAACAAATTTTGGGACTCTTCAGTGGTTTCCGCACCTAACAGAACGTCTTATCACTCCTGACATTAAAAGCTGCTTCCTTTCCTACA
>NW_009944691.1:9260-24836 GCF_000696875.1 Nestor notabilis
CAAACATGGACTACCAGAACCATTCACACCACAAGGTTAATCTGTTTGGCACCACTGCAAATACACAAGCCTGTAAGCTGTCCAGTCTTTCTACAAATAATAGGAATAAAGGATTGTGTCTAACTGTACTGAAATGCACCTTTCACACTCATGACAAGTTAAGCCTGTAACTACATTACCTGTCATTACAAACATTCAGCTATGCCTATTTATGTCACTAGAATGACATAAACGTAGTGGGTGTAGGGGAAACCCCAGTACAATAATCTGAGTGAACTGCAGCAATTCTGCTCCCTTTAAAAGAACAGTTTAAGCTGAATTTTTCAGTCTTCAGTCTTAAGTTAGCAACTAAACATGGAGATGTCAATAACCAAGGCCGAGAGTAATTTAAAAGTAACAGAGCTTAAGCAGCAGGTACTAAATATGTTTCACAAAGTTTTGAGTAATTTTGTGACTTCTACTTACTATTACTGTAGAATTATGTACAATTTCTTAAAGAAAATTCAAAACCGTGAAATAGGAAGCCAACAACTTTGTTTTAGTGAGAGACCGGCAATTCCATTTTGGCTCTCAAACAGGCATTCGGGAAATTAACAGAAGTCAAAGCTGCTTTCAGAATCCAGATTTGGAAGTTCAGCCCTAAATACTCAATTGCTGTATAACACTCTGGAGCTGATTTCACTACTTAAAGTGGTGGTACACAATTAAAGCATATATATACACACACTATTACATCCTGGTTAGCCAATCTTGATCTCTGAAGCACCTAAAAAGCTTTTTTTAAAGATCTTTGAAGACGTGACAAAGCTGGACTGTAGTACACTCAAAACATTTCTCTGACCTTCCTTCCAAACTTGGGCAATGACTACAGTAAGTACCAGTTTCCTCTTTCCCCATGCCTGTTTGGTTTTTTTTTTGGTCATTTGTATAGCTATTCCTTAATTCACCAAGAGTACATGGTAATCGTTTATATATACACACACCTATACAGCACAGAGGTAGTGTAGCATCTCTACACTGATCTATCATCAGGTAATCTGGCCATGACATCTTGGAATGAAACACAAACCGATGTATTTTCCAAAATGCTTTAAGAAAGCTAATTTGGATATCTGCACCACAGCATGCAGCAGGAAAACCATTTATTGTCTGCTCCCACCTACCACCCCATCAGCTTTGAGCAGCAGTTTTGATGTCACTTCACTTTCCTGGTTTCCAACAAAAAAGAAAAACTCAATTCCTAGCTGTGAGAACTTTTCTAAGAAAACTTCCCTGGGTACAAGTCTTTGCTTCATTAACAGAATTACAGAATTGTTTGGGTTGGAAGGTACCTTAAAAACCATCTAGTTCCAACCCTCCCTGATACGGGCAGGGACACATTCCACTAGACCAGGTTGCTCAAAGCCCCATCTAGTCTGGCCTTCAACACTGCCAGGGATGGGGCATCTACAACTTCTCTGGGTAACCTGTTCCAGTGTTTCACCACTCCTCAGCTAAGCCACGAGCCCATGATGCTAGGAACTGCTTTAGGACGCTGTGGTCTGCCACACTACTTGATTTAAAAAGCCTAGCATGCACTTTTTTGCTGACACCAGTATTCCTCAGACTGAGTTAGGGCTCTGATCTTGTCTGAATTTGACTTTCCAGTGATTCCCAACTAGCCTGACCTGACTCTGTTATAGCTCAAACCTATTTTTTCAATATCACATGTTGTACAGACTGCTTGCATCCTAAACCTTGATAATGCCCTTAGTTTACTTTTCAGATTGACATAATGGGTGACTCTGGAACTAATACTGTATTCAGCTTCATCTAGTGCCAAGACTATTTCATTTTGACTCATTTAAGACAAACAAGTGGGGGCAGAGGAAGACAATGATAAAGTATAAAACAGGAGGTTTAAGCCATGAAGCACCCTATCTTTCAGTTACCTGACAGTATTTGAAACAATAGAAGCCACTAAGCTTCAACCAAGACATTGAAGTAAAAAGCTCAATTGCTGAAAGAGATGCAAACTATAAAACCTGAGATAGAAACTCAAATGTCTGGTGGATTTCCTTTTCTGTCTGAAAAAAACCCACAACAAAACAAAACACTTCTCGAGCCATTCTAAAACAGATACTGGACTTAGCACATGCACTACCTCTTCATAAGAAGTCTGTGCCTTGTATTTCACACATTGTAATCCCCTTACACTCCTGAAAAAAAGGAAGTTACTGGAAGAACTTTGGAAGACCATGTAATTATGAAACCATTTGTACAGTCTAGATAGAGCTCAATTTAGCACCCTAATTTTTAGCATTTTGCACTAACCGGTCATTTCAATGACACCCTTCAGTTCTAAATCTATCAGAAAGCAATTGTATTAACTGGAAAGGAGGAAAAAAGGATCATTAGATCATACGATCTCAGTCATTCAAATAAGGAGACAGTTTTCCTTGTCTATATGACTTAGCAATCTAAAGCTACAGCTATATCACAGCATTCCAGATTAGGCCACGATTAAGTACAACAGTATTTGTCTGTAGTCCCCAGATCATCCATCTGTAAAATGCATATACTCAGAGGGGCACAACAGAAAAAGACTATGACAGCTGAGTAACAGATAAACAACCCTACCCCCCCCCTCCCGATTTATAAGGCAGTACATGAGAAGCATCCACCTAAACACCCAACCATCAAATACCAAGAAGTTCAAACTTATTCCTACCAAATAAACCAAGTCACCTGTTTGAATCCCTCTCCACTTAGCGGAGTCTATTTTAAGATAGAAATTTTGCTTTGAAGGCTAGCTACCTTTAAGATGACAGAACTGCAAGAGAGCAATGCCAACTTCATCTGCTTTTTCTATTTTCTGTTCCTTCATCTTTAGGCAGGAAAATACTGTCAACTGCGGTCTCTGTGCAGGTGCTAACAAGAAGATAGGAAGCATGCAAAAAGTAAGGCGTTTTTTTCCTCTTGACTGGAGAAGGTACTGTCTTTGAACAGCTAAGTATTTATATGCACAGATACTTGACATAAACATGAACTCTGGAGACGTCTACTGCAAGATCTAGCTAGAAAGAGAAAAAAAGAGGGAAGCTACTCTTCAAGAAATAACGTTTTCACATTCTAATATCACACTCCGGATTCTAACACTGTTTCAATACACAATCTCTCGAAAGTACAGAGCTCACTTTCAGTTTGCCTCCATTACGTACCAGTGCTGTGTCAGTAACTGCCTTGCACGCTTCCTGAAATGCAACAGTCCATAAAGCCACCATGTCTGCACAGCCTCTCACTAGTCTGTTCGTACTACTTTTTCTAATTAATGCATGTATTAATGCATTTGTGTAATGTATTAATGTAACTGCTTAGTTCTACTTCTTCATGTCATACTTCTAAAAACACTTGATAAACTAGAGGAGCAGGAGTTTTATATGCACATAGGCACCTTTCCCAGCAAAGATTCTGTTTGAAGGATGAGCAGATCTTTGCATAAACCCATTCCAACAGAAGGAAAAAAGGTTAACCAGGACAAGTCACTGGAAATGAAGCATTTTAAAATCCCCACATCAAGGACTGTGAATGTGAAACTTCCTTTCTGCTTCTGCCCTTATCAGATAAACCAGAAGAAAGTGCCTCCTAGGCATTTTCTTCAACAATTTCTTTAAGCATGGCTCCAGAAAAAGGCAAACCGAAGTGATGCTGCTAAAAAAGTTAAGGAACAGGAAACCCTACTTCAGCAGGGGATGAAGAAACTGCACACTTACTGCTTGTAAAGCTTTCCTATAAAAGCAACCGTGCAATGAGGAATTGAGGAAAGTTAAATTAGCATTAGTAATTGAGCTTGATATGATAGTTATAAAAGTAGGGTTTGGGTTCTGGTTTTTTTGGGTTTTGGGGTTGGTCTTTATTTTTTGAGGTAGAATTTAGTTTTCTTTCAGCTCCTTCAGCTTCAACTTTCGCTACCTGTCTGAGGAATGGGAGCTAATAATCCAATCTTTCCAACTGATATTAAACCAAATGAACCTCTAACTGGAGCTCAGCCTCAGGCCAAAGACATGAATTAAAAACAGTCACTACCTGAAGATATCCCTGAGACTTGGTTATGTGAACTAGTTGTTCAGGTATGGAATTAAATGCATAGTCCCTCCCAGAAGCATTATAATTTTCAAGAGAGATCATGATTATTCAACACTTCAGACACCATGATTCTCATTCAGATCCTGACATTCTGGTTGTATGGTGAAATTGCAGTGTATTCACTGAAATTTTCATAATGCTTCTGTCCCAGCACATTTACCTCTCTGGAAAAGATGCTTTGTTAAAAAAAGAAAAAAAGAAAAAAAAAAGCTTTAAGCATTAGAATGACAGATGAAGCACATTAACCAACTGGTTTACCTGCTACAATTAACAGTAGAGGGGAAAAAAAAGCCAAGGTAAGAAAACCTCCTTCTCAGAGAGGGGATACTAGTTCTGAGGTGGAACAAAAGACAGTGGTCAGACATACGGAAAATAGCTCTAGATCGGTCACAGGACCAACCATGGTCAGAGGATTAAGTTTTTCCAGACAAGATGTTTCCCCACTTCTGGTACGGGAGCAGTCTCATCAGATGGCCGAACCTAAATCTTTCTAATTGTCTGTACCACCCAGAATCCACTAAGTTTTGGGTCTGTTGGTTCTGAACCCCTTCTCCAGGGAAGCAACTAATTATAGAGAAGAATGTGTGCTGTTCTTAATGCTCCCCAAATATTTACATATAAGGGGAAGTCCTAAATTCTTATCATTCTACTCCAAGGCGTTTTCCCCCCCCCCAGAATTTCAGTACACAAGCAGCACCTTGACAACGTAATGCAAAGTGGAAACCCATTCGCTTTCACTAACTTTTATATGCTTTGGAATAAGCAACTCTGATAATACCTACTCAACAGGATATGCAATACCTCTTATAAAAGAGAAATTAAAATACTCTAGAGCTGACTTTCATATATTACTCAGATATCAGTTCTGAAGACAAGATAGACTGAAAAGCTGACCTGGTCCAATTGAAGACTTTTATACTCAAAACTCCTGGAAGTACAGCTATTTCATTACTAATGTGGACTCTCTGAAAGTGAGTCGACTGTTCAGTAAACAAAGCTAAAAGCATTTTTCATTTTTAGTTTTTACCTGGTTTTGATAGATTCTGGTATTTTGCCAGTTGGACAACTAGTTCTTCTGGACACTAATACAGTAATTTTTCTTGGACAAAAATATTTCTTCATTATGTTCAAACATTTTAATGGATGTCGGAGAATCTTCAGAGCATTTTCAAAAAGCTGTCTGGGTCATTAAGCTCATCCAGTGACATGAAATCATACTAGCCACCTGAGAAAGGGGCAGAGACCTGTGAATAAGTTACTGCAGCACAGAAACAGCACCAAGGTTTAAGTTGCTCCTTGAACTACCCATGGGGACACTTACCCACAGAGACAGCTTAAGCAAGTTTCCTCCTTTCACTGAAGGGAGCTACCTTGATTAATACTGCACACAGGGACATTGCTGCAAAGCAGCTAACATGAGCTTACCTTGTGAGACTAGTACCACTGTCCATAGCTAGTATAGCTGAATAAAATTGCCTTTTCTTTTTATTTTTCCTTAAGTCAAATTTAACTCCCAGCTAGATCTTAAATCTGAACACAAACTTAGCGCAAGTTCTAAGGATGAAAACAGGCCTGCATGAAGCCACCAATATCTCAAGATGAAAGCTTCCTAATGTGACAGACTAACAAGCATGTGTAATTTGCACTAGTTTCATATGAACTGTACAAACTAGTTTCAAAACAAGTGATGTAACAAACATTCTTAAGCTACTAAAAATATGCTATGCTTCAGCACTTACTGAGTTCAAGTTTTCAACTCTGTGCAAAAATTCAAATATGCCAATTCAAATTTGGAGTCCCTTATAAAAACCTAAGCTAGAGTCTGTTTAAGTCTCAGTTGGAATTTGTAACATTTGTCAGATTTATTCTTATTTTTGGTGACTGTTTGCCATAGTTTTGCATGTTCTTCCTATTTCTGTAAACTAGTCACCATCCCCCATCAAATTGTTTGCGCATATTCTACCAGTCAGACTTCCAGCTAAAACGACGATCTCTGAATTCCTGAAGAAACTGAATTGCAAATGTTTTTTATGCTTGCAGAGAAGATCCAGGCAGACAATAAACAGAAAGATGAACACTCAGATTTTTAAAAATATTACAAGTATATTAAACTCAGGGAATGCCTAATTACCACATTGTGATACCTTACTATGCATAAACTGAGTATTCTACTGTACAGCAAGTTTTGAGAACTGAGACAGCAATTAACTGCTGTGAATTTGGCTTTACTGTCACTGCAGAGAATGATCAGTATTTAGCTCCAAAACTTTTGTCAATGGATTGCAACATCACGGTATACCCAACACGTTTTAGCTCACATGGATCCTTCGGATTAAAAGCAGATATAAGCACTTGTTTCTCCCTGTAATTGTTAAGAATAAATTTTAACTTTCAAGCTACAAAAATACAGTTAAAACCACAGGATTACCAGTCAGGCATGGAAATTCTCAATGTCAAGATACTTCTCCTGTGAAAATGCAATCGTGCAGTTTTAAAGTTACTTCAAGAATAAATTTGCCAGTTGGCTTAAGACACTCTGGAAAAAGGCATCTTAACTTCTGCTGCAGAAACAAGACCTAGCCTCAAATTCCATGTGATATCTGCTTAATGTCTGGCAATATTAGCTCTACTCCGATTGTGACACTGGCTGCTGAACACAAGTTTCCTTCTACCAATATAAGGCTATGCTCAGTTCAACTGCATTTCCAGGATCTCCTGAATTTTTATCCCTCCTGACTACTTCTCTCTATAATCCACATATCACATACACCCTGGTGATGACAGAGCTTGTGTGCCAAGGTGTCATTACTTGCCTGTCTTCATTACTAAAAGTTTGGTTTTGATTATGGCTTGTTTAGATTACTAACACATCAAGGCACAGATATATAGATTTTCTTCATCATTATATCTTTCGTTACTGGCCATTTAAGACTGTCTGGTGTAGGCCCTTTACAGACCAAGTATCCTTCCACAGTATGATTTACAGTAATTCTATTACAAATCAGGCTGGTAGCCTGAAAGCAGCCTTACAAATTCCCCATACATCACTTCAATTAAGATTAGAAGTTTTATCTGCTGAAAGGACACTGATTCTATGCAAATGGAGAATACTAGCTACTAGCATTCATTAACAGGAAAAAAATTAGTTCTTCCATGATAAATGAGCCATACCAGCAAAGTCCCAAGTAATTGCAACTCATGTCTGTTTTGACCTCTCAATCAACACATCCCTAATAGAAACATGGTATTCAAAAATGAGCAGCAAATGTCACTCAGAGCCACCCAAATTATACCTAATTTCACAAGCAGTTCTTTTGTTATAGCTATAGCTCGAGACATCTGTCCTGAGGTTAAGCTGAATAAAGCATACTCCAACACCCAGTAATAATTACTATCTTCTGCCACATGGTTTTGCTACCTCTGCAATAATGAAGGTCTAACCGTAACCTCTTCTTTTCACAGATAACTTTATTAGCTGAATCCACTGATAAAGGTGGGTTTGTAAAATGTCCAAAATGCTTAACTGAAGTGGCTGAAACTTGGGCAGAGCATCTTGTTCTATTTCTGGCAACAAGGCAGTAGCATCTTGAACCTCCGGCTGGTAGCTCCTCAGGGAACACCCAACTCACAAGCATACCTTGACTAAAGAAAGGATTGCAACCGTAGAACCTGACCTCTACAACCTCTACCCATATGCAGATGCACAGAAAACTTGGGTTGTTTATGAGGCAACTGCTAAGTTGTCACAAGCTTCAGACAAGGGTATTTGAAACAAAACAAACGAACAAAAACCAAAACAACAAAAAATCTCCACACTAAAACAAATGCTGGCTTAACATGCCACAGTGTGAACTGCTGCAGTTCTGCATCTGCTTTGTGAGCAGCTAATGCATCTTAGCTCCCCAAAAAGCCTCATTTAATAGGTCAGGAATTTCCAGGAGAGGGAGAAATCTGACAGTTATTAGCAGGAACCCAAAGCTAAGTAATTCACACTTGCAAGCCTGAGCTCAGACACAACGACACCTACACAAAATGCTGAATAATTTTAACTAAATGAATTTCAATCACACTCATCCCCGCACCACTTTCTATTACAAAGACTAGATCTTTAGTAGAGAGTTACCAAATTAATGAAGGTTAAACTTGTTTTATCAAGTCTCCACAAGACTCTATTTTAATCTCCTTAATATCACTCCAGTTCTTGTTTAGACCATACTTTTTGGTTCTTCTCTATCTTCAAAGCTTGACATTTTTTGGAGAAGCCTGTCACACCTTAAGACTCACTTCGCTTTAAGTTGAATCAAACATGTACTCTGATTAGTTAGCAGATGATGTCCAAAAGCATACTGAAATATAAGGCCTGCTTCAGAGGTTTGTATGGGAAGACATCATGTCTGGTCTTCTAAGAGCTATCTATTATTTAGACTATGACAATCATCACAGCATTTGAACACGTGTTTACTACTATAACCTACATCTTTCACTTAAGTGTTTTACTTCCAGCAAGTTAAATATATGCAACTCAAAATAATCTGTATTTTGGGCAAGGTCTGAGTGGAAGAAAGACTTTTCAGTCCACCCTGACTGTTCCAGTGAAGCAAGTTTATCCTTCATGAAACCACAGTCTTGTACTTCCATATTGCTTAGGGTGCTCCCACTTTACCCAGTGTGACCTCTGTTTAGGTTCTTGGGATCTGTGACTTCAATCTTCTGTGGGTAAGGCTGTGAATGGTTCCTTATTTTCACTTCTACTATCACAGGAGATTCAGCGTTCAGCTTGGAAAAGAGGCTTCAGCTTTCTTCTGTGAAACTTACATCACTGAAATTCATTTAAGAAGTAGGCCACAGTAAAATTAAGTAACAGAAGAATTACATTACCTGAAAATACAAATATTTTCAAGTTGATATATTTGGGGGGGGGCGGGGGGGGGGCCGAAAGTGTTTGCAAACTGTTTCAAGATCTTGCCTGTGGCTAGAAACAGGATGTACTTTCAGTTCGCAAGTGTCCTGGGTTCAGCAAGACTGCACGTTGTTCAAAATACTGGTTACTGTAGGTAAATTAAGTCCAAACTAACACGCACTTAATGTTGCTTTTTCATCAGCTTCCTGGCTAGACAGGACCCAGATTTCTAGCAAAAGAGGAAGAAGTAGCATGAGGACTTCTTTCTTTGTTCCTCAAGAAGGAAACTGAACAACCTACTTGATCTTTTCATTCCAGGCTTCATATGAAATATTCTTATTTTCTATGTGAAGAGGAATTACAGTGAGATAAAACACGTTTCTTCTGAGATTACTCTTAAGAGTTTGATAAAAAAGCAATACAGACCAAAAGTATGCCAAACACCAGCACATACGGTGGTCTAAAGCACTTAATGGTAAAAACCTTGGTTTCAGCTACTGATTTTTGCAGAACTTCAGCTACCACACTTAAGTTTTCTATGTGATATCTCTGGCTAAGCCTCAATGTAGGTTACACATTTCCTGAAATAAAAGGTTTAGTGAAATCGGGAGAAAAAAAACAACAGAGGATCATAAAAAATAAAAAAAGGCAATGGACTTGCTCAAATATAAAGAAAAGAAAGAAGGTAACAATAAACTGTAATAATATACAGTAAGAACAGGTATCATTCAGAAATGCTTGTTTCTCTACTATTCAGATATAAAAAGCAAGTAGAAAACTGTACACCAAAAGTAAGGATATTTGAAGACCAAGCACCCAGTTAAAAAATAAGTTATGAATGCCTATTTATTACACTATCAGAGACTTCACTCTATTGGCCTCCAAACATACTCAATACTTGCGATGATCTGTATCAAGTAACAGGGTGTCTTGCCTTTGGTGAGACCCCACCTAATCCGCTAAAGTCAAAGATACATCAGAAAAATGGAAGAGTGATTGTCCAGCATGACAGTCACTATTCTTGCTTCTTCTAGTGCTCCTTCTTGATGCCACAGGACCACCACGCAGTCTATTAAACTCCACCAAGTCCTAAGATGCAATTTGGCATCAGTTTCTGGAAGCACGGCATATTATCAAATAGCTAATGGCAGCAGAAGCTGGATTTTGAACACAGCATTTTGCAGCCCACTAAGAATGCAAGTCCAAGGCATCTCAAATTGTATACTTACATTCAGTGAATTCTGTTGATATGTAACCATCTTGGAAATTCATCTATGGATTGTTATAATACGTGCAAGAACTATGAAGGTGAATTCACACTTGCAGCATCATTTCTGATGCTGCTCATCATAAACCCCATGAAAACACACAGCATTTTCTGTACACTTGCACCAATCTAAGCAATAGACAGTAAATAACAAAAGGACCATACCCTGGATGGGTATAAAACCACCACACTCAGAATGCCTATTGTCCATCAATTCCCTATTTAAAACAAGTCAGAAAGGTCACAACAAGACAGTAGGATACATCCTTATACATACTAACTATATAAATATAACTCCAGAAGGGTAAGAGTCAAGAGTTTGCATGCAGTATTACACTTTCCCACTCCCAAGAAAATCCTTCTAGCAGCATTTTACGCAAAAAGCAATCACATGAAGCCACAAGCAGGCTATGCTTATGGGTCACCTTGTACACCAAGCTTTCAGAATATTGTCTTGTAAGTAGCTTCACAATGAAAGATCAGAGGAGGGTTACTGACTGCAACACCTTGCAAATTCTTGCAAGACCTGAGAATTCACCTTAACCATTTCACATGTGCAACATTCATAAAAGAGGTTCCTACAAAATACATTGTTGGGCTGCCCCCACGCTTAACTAACCACATAAGCCTGAACACACAGCCATGCACAACTCAACTACAAATGTCGCATTTTAAGCAAACAAATCTAGTCTTAAATACTGTAATGCAGAGTAAGATTCTCAGGTGACTTCCACTGAACAGATTACTTGCATTCCACATGCCAGTTTACCCTTCTCCACATTCAGAAAAAACAAAACATATTGCAACTTACCACTAGTCTTCTAGTGAACCACTTTTGGGGAAGCATCAGAGCAGATGTTACAGAACTGTGATTAACTGCAAGCAAGGATTGTATAACTTGCACAACTCCACTATCATACTATCTGGGTTCTGATGCAGTCTTAAGCACTGTTCAGCATGCTAACTTCATCTCAAAAAATACTGACCGCCTATGAAACCTTTAGAAACAAACAGAAGTAGCTCGCCTGGCCCTGCAACTACTGAAAACACTTTGATTTTGGTCGTGCTGAAGTGTCACACCTAGCAACAGATAGGTCCTCCTTCTGCCTCCTGTACCTCTCCTCTTGAGCTCCACAAAGGACTTCAGAAAGATGTGGTGGTATTCTTTTTGCTTCTCCATGATTGCATGAAGAACGCTTTTAAGAAATTTCCCTTCATTGCAGACACAAAAAAAAACCTGAAGGCAGAACTGGTTAAGCTGCAGAAACAGAGCCTATGAATAGAAAAACATAGGACAAGACTTTGAAAGCTAGGACAACAAAAACAGAGAAGCAAAAAGAAACAGCTGCATGGATTGTGTCCACAAGTTATTTTACATTAACTGAAGAGAGGGCCAACATATTATTTGGGTGATAGCAAATTGATTCAAGAAAAAACTTCCACCATCTAATTTCATATAAAGTTATGAAGTTAGCAGTGATAAAGGAAATACTGCTAAACTACATCTTTCCCTTTAATCCAGATTACCTACTGAAACCAAGACTTAATAATAAATCATAATTAAAGCAAGAGCAACATTCACCTCAATATCAACAAATTTTGATGCAAAGAGTACATTCTCCTCAGTTTCTAAAGACAAGAATTAACTACAGCTGCTTGATGTGTTCGGTTATGAAAAACTGTCTCCTGTTCCAGTTCTTCAATACTGTCCTGAAACTTAACGATATAAAGTTTCTCACAGTTCTACAATTAGAGTTATATTGAAAACAATTTCATGAACGTATAACAGCGGGTAGGCAATATCCTTTTTGCAGAAGACCTGGTCAAGTCATTCCGATTTAGGACACCTGCCTGTGTTGCAACATCTGCAGGAATGATATGAAGTGATCTAAGAAACTAGGAGTTTCCTGAAGAGAAACTCAGGCTGGAGAGAAACATGAGATGCCACTTCTCTGCCACAGGATGCAAACACTAGTCCATTGGAAAGGCTAGGCTGTCTCACTCCCGCACTATCATCTGTCCTTCCTCCCTTGGCCAGGAATGAGCTAACCATGTGTACTATAACTGACAGTCTCTTTCCATAGTTGCATAGCAGGGATCTACTTCAAATACCATAAGGTCCTTAGATTAATAAATAGAAAGCAGAGTGGGACAGTGTACAAGATATTATTGAATGCCTCCTCTTCTTCCTGGTTCAACTCTAAAAAGCTGCTTTTAAGTCTGCCACACACATTCCTGTAGGGTCTAATAGTAACTTTCACTCTACTGCTTCAGTAGTAAAAACTACTATTAAAATACTGGTTTGGTTTTTGTGGGGGTTTTTTTGTTTGGTTTTTTTTTTTGTTTGTTTGGGTTTTTTTTGTTTGGGGTTGTTTTTTTTCCTTCCTTCAAGAGCATCCTGAATAGCTAGAGGGCCCCCAAATCATTTTATATTTCAAAAGTTGCCTAATAGGCAGATTTCCAACCTGGTGTTTACAGCCTTCCTTGCTTTCCTTGCTGCTAAAGGAAACGTAGTATGAGCTCAAGCACAAAAAATTATAACAAGAATAAAAAACCTTTTCACTTTAAGTTGTCCAGTTTTTCAGTGTTTAGGCATTCTAAAGCTCCAGAGGTGAGAGCTTTAGAACTTACTGCTGCTTTTGAAGGTAGCCTCATTCAACTGCCCCATAAAGAAACAGTTTGTGCCAGACAACAAGGTCTTTGACTTCCTCTGAACAGTGATTGCCTACTACAAGCAAACTGCCACGGCTTCATCAGAATATTGCTTCTACTACGCCAGTCCCACTCTGTTTCCTCACGGTTGACAGGTCCTAAGGAGAAAGTGATGCATTAGATACTGTACTAAAAGTTCTACTGCAGTCAACTGCCGAACACCTTTGGAAACTCAGTCAGCTTTGAAACAGGTTCCCTATTAACGGCATTCAAGTAACAAAACCCCATCCTTTTCCCCTGCTTTATGCAGGAAGATAGAAACAGACCATATTAAGCACATGGGAGCAGGAAAACGAAGTTTGCCTTTGAATA
Organism: Nestor notabilis; assembly: GCF_000696875.1. Taxonomy (NCBI): domain Eukaryota; kingdom Metazoa; phylum Chordata; class Aves; order Psittaciformes; family Psittacidae; genus Nestor; species Nestor notabilis. The sequence goes on from NW_009944691.1 coordinate 22,577, forward strand.
TGAAGGTGTTGTTACTGTAGATACTCCTTTAATCTATCTGAACAAGGAGGCTAAAATATCCCTCTACCTGACCTAGATGCAACAGAACACAGCAGAAGCCTGCCCCAACTCAGCAGGGATTCAGCACACTGACATTACACAGTGTACTTCGGTCCGCTTTTTTATTTGTTTCGAGGCAAGAGTGGCAGTGCTTGCACCCACAAGGTAAACACGAACTTCTGCTTCAGAAAGTAAACACATCACTAATCATACCAAGAGAGCAATTTTGATTAAAACTCACAACTTAAGTTTGTAAACACCCTGAAAAGTCAGTTAGGTATCTGAAAGCCATCTAAGTGTTACTTAAACGACCCGCCTACCCTCTTATTATACACCCAAGGACAACAAAGTGCCTGATTTTATCTAGAAGATATTCTTACCCTTAAGAACACTTCTCTGTACTTATCCGAGCAGCTAGCGGGGCTCCGCAGATGACAGGACTGGCACTATAGCAGTAAGCATCAAATACTCAAGTACTTCTGCGACTCCTGTGCCTCCCACACCCCAGATGAAAGGTGGACAACTCTTTATTTTAGTGCCCAGCCACATCTGCTGTCAGATCACCAGCTACAGTGTAGTCTTCAGCACACTTCCTTCCTCAGCCATACAATTTCTTTCTCCTCTTGTAGGCTCTCACCTAGATTCCCATCTGTTTGCCTCTGCTCCAGAAAGGCTCTCAGTTAAAGAGACAGTTCTACTCTGCAAAACTGGCACAGTGCAAAGAGAACTGTCATGGCTCACTTCAGTTTTATTTTTATAAACTGTCCCACAGCAGAACTTTGGAACAAAATAGTACAATTCTAACACCACTCAGAAAGCTTATCTAGCGCATGTATGTAGTAAGAGACATACAGTAACAGACAGCAAAACCAACATTTTTTTTTTCCCTAAAAGTTCTGTTTTTACACTTATAGTCTTTCAACTCTGTTTTGCAGATTATTTCACCCCCAGGCAGACAGGTGCTCCAAGTATGATCAGCTTTGCTGCAAAAAAGATACACAAGATTCATACAGTACAGTGCAGCTCAAAACCTAGTTATTTAGCTACAGATAATCATAAAGCTCTACATGACAGTTGCAAGTTGAGCTTGAAGTAGTTCATAACGCTACAAGAAGCATCCCTTAAAATATGCAGGTACCCAAGGAATAAAACACTGCATCTACTTAATCAGAAAGTTTACTTTATTTGCAAAGCCTTTGATGTGAACAGCCAAGGTAACCTCCACTATTCACTCAGCTCATTTTTAGCTCGAATGAAGTCTGCAGGATAGACTTTGAGCTAGAGTAAAAAAAAAGTGATGAATAAAGAAAGTAAAAACACTTGACTGTAGCAAGGTGGTTCATCCCCCCCCCCCAAGCTTGTGATTTTAACACTGAAGCAAGTCATCTAAAAGATGATAATTTGTTAATTTTTCCAAGTTATCCATAGAGTACAAAAGAAACTCTTTCCAAGGGGGAAATACATCTGGTTTTGAATGGTTACTGTATAAGACACTATGATTGCTTTTTTGCCTTTTAATTATAATTTATGGAAAGGAGTGTTTCATGCCTTCTATTTTATAACAGTAATTCCAAACTATATTTTACCGTAAAAGAGTACTGAAAAGTCTTTGTCATACACTGTCTACGCACTTCACACTGGGGTAAGATGTAGCTGTTACACACTGGAAATAACAAATTACACTAATCAAAACATCTAAATGCAAGAACACACACACGACCTGTGTGATTTTCAAGCTGGGCATCTCTGAAATACCATCTCTCTTAGAACGGTACTACCCTGCTACCATACCCCACATCGGTAGAGAAAAATACTTTTTTTGTTTGTTTACGCTGACCAGCACAACCCATTCCTTTAAGAGGGAAATGGGAGTAAAAGCACACTGATCAGGGGTTTTTTGTTTTGTTTTGGGTTTTTTTTTCAGGAAACCTAGATCTATTATCCTCTTTTTGTAATCCGAGGCCAGCATGAAAGCACTCAGATTTATTTTCCCCTCTGCAAACTTCGCTTTCCTTCCAGTGCTTTTTCACCAACACATGTAGAAGGGCATGAAGATCTCAGGCTTATTAGACGGGTTTGGTGCAGGAAGTGTCAGTCAAATTCTTCCATTTGCTTTGACACGGGTGGTGGCTAAGTGTTTAGACCAGATGAACATCCCTGTCATCCCCTCTTCCGTTTTATTTTGTGATAAGCAGGACGGGAACTCGCTGGCCACGACTCC
>NW_009944692.1:0-12197 GCF_000696875.1 Nestor notabilis
AGTCTCCACAACCTATTTCGGTTACCCATTATATCACTTGCTTTTTTTCTCTCTTCCCCTCCCCTTCCCCCTTTTTAAAAACCTTTAAGTCAGTCATTACTCCTCCATTTTTGCTACACATGTGCATCCTGTGTCTACTGCCAAGATTCTATACCTGCTGTCCTACGATATTAGGGACTCCGTATCTTCAGGTATATAGTAACTTAGTCCTAATCAGAAACAAGAAACATTGTCTACACCATTAGATACATTAATTGTTGAGACAATTTTGTAAAACACAATTTAAGCTATTTGTTTTCCTACCGGTTTTCTTGAATACCACATGGATTGGCCTATCTTTCATCACAAGATCCAGGGCTGATAAGCCTTCTTTATCCTGAACATAGAGACTAACGCCATGCTGAAAGAGAAGGAGGGGAGGAGAAGAACGTAAGTTAATTTTAACTCCACAGCTTGAAGTAAGCCAGGTAAACATTTAAGAAGCTAAACATATCTTCAACTGAAGTTTAATACTAATAAAAGACAGTCTTCAGGTTCAACTAAATGGTAAACAAGTCTGAAAAAGAAAACAAACAAACAAACAAAACACTCCACAGCAACAGTACAACCCTGGTCCCACCATGTATATATTGTATTGTTCTATTAACTGGGATTTTATTGTATGAATATTGATTGATTAGTAAGATGTAATCAGTGAAACACAAAGGAAGATAAAGTACTGCCATCAAGGAAGGGCAAGCATTTACTGAAAATGTATTACCAGCTTCAGACAACACACTTTCTTACTCTGGCATGTTTACAGAATCAGTTTTGACAAGAAGTGAGAAAATAAAAACTAAGCAAAAAAAAAAATAAAAAAAAAATGAAGGTATTCTTTGAAAACAAGCAGGGAACAGTGGTTCACAGGTCATTCCTTTAGAACTCATAGAGAGGTAGATATTCTCTGTGAATACCGTTTTCTTAATACAAAAGAATGTGCTGTTACGCTAGCCCTGGTTTTAAGGAAGTGTCATAATCACACCCCTTGAAGGGAAAAACTGCAGACATCCCCAGTCAGAACCTAATGGATATAAAGCTGTATCTACTAGCTCATGGCTAATGTAAAGGAAAATCTTACAGAATCTCACACTTAAGAGGTAAATGCATGAAATAAAAATAGCAAGGGAGCACAATTTGTTCAAGCATGACAGAAGGACAGCTAGCCACAGCTGCAAGAGGGATTTTAACCTGTAACTTCATTTGGAAAAACACTAGCCAGAACAACAGAAAACACGCATTCTCCAAATTATAAAGGCAACCCTACTAGCAACAGTGCTGGTATTAATTCACTGCATGACAGAAAGACCAACCTATTTTTACAATTTAACAGGTAGCTGGATATTCTTCTCTTTGGCAGCCGTGGAAGTCATTTACAAGCAAAACAGAGGCTGCAGTGACATCCACGTGGTCTGAATTTTTAAAAACAAGCTCTAATCACTGAGTGGCAAAACTTGTAGTTAAGTACAGTCTGAGAGTACATCATAACTGCTTCCAGTCCACAGAAGAAATATGCTGTGCACACCAGCTGAGTACCCCGTGGTTTATTCTGGGACCCGCACAATTTAACATCTTCGCTAATGACCTGGATGACAGGACAGAGTGCACCCTCAGCAAGCTTGATGATGATACAAGACCAAAAGGAGTAGCTGATAAGCCAGAGGGTTGTGCTGCTATTCATAGGGACCTTGACAGGCTGGAGCATGGGCTGAGAGGAACCTCATGAACTTTAACAACAGAAAATGCAAATCCTGGCCCTGGGGAGGAACAACTCATCATACCAATACAGCTGGAAGCCAACTGGCTGGAAAGCAGCTTGGCAGAATAGGACTTGGGGCACCTGGTGGACAACTAGCTGACCACAAGCCAGCAATGTGTCCTTACAGCTAAGGATGGTGAAAGCATCCAGGGCTGCATGCGAGAGTGCTGCCAGAAGGTACTCAGCATACTACGGCATTACTCAGAACTGGCAAGCCACAGCTGGAGTGCTGGGTTCAGGTTTGGACTCCCCAGTAGAAGACAGACATGACATACAGGAGCAAGTACAGCAAAAGACCATGAAAACAGTGACTGAAGCATCTGGCAGTAACACAGTACAGCAGAGACTTCAGTTAAGGAACTGGGAGGTAGACCACTCTTCATGAGTGCAGTGTCATTCTGCTCCTTAGAAGAGCATCAGCAGAGCTATCAGAAAAATGTCATTCATTTATGCACTGAGAAAAGAAAAATATACCTGAGGAAACCTGTACAGTGAGACAAGGAAGTACAAAATGAAATATAATCCTTTGTAAATAAAAGTTTGGTGGCTTTGTAACAATAGCAATGGAAAGTATCTTAGGTGAGTATTTCATAATAATCAGCCAAATCTGGACCAGTGGTTGCTGACATAACAACAGAACTTTCCAAACCTAAAAAGCCCGACCAAAAGAACGTAATAAGGATCTCTGTATAGGATAAATTATTGTAGCTGACATTGTTTTAGAACCTTATAAGCTTTGTACAAAATTTATTGTAAGCGAATCAACAGGCCTCCTGTAAGCAAATATCAAAGATAGAGATATATACACATATTAGGGGATTGGTTGCTTTTTCAGACCTCACATACATAGTTACCAGTTTTCTAGAGAACAGAATTATGAACAATTCTTATTAAAAAAAACTACTTTTGCCTCACTATGTAAGGGTACAGCGCATGAAATACATATTTAACAGTTATCAGACATTCAAGAATACAGTTATCAGACCTTCAAGAATTAAAAAAGATATTGAATCCACAACCATTTTGCTTAAAATCTTGTTGAAAGCAGAGCTTTGTGTTTACAAATGACTAGTCAGTGCAATATAAACAGGCTGAACTCAAAATAGAAATCTATCTGCCTTAAAAGGTTTGATTTAAGTAACCCTGAACCACAAATATTTTGTTTTCTCACATGATTAAAAGGACCCTGAACATCTCAGCCATATGTAAATCTTCCCTTTGCTGTACTCGGGACAGGAGGAACAGAAGGAAAAGCAATCAAAAAATATACATAACTTGCTAAGTGGTAGGGAAGAAACAGCAATTGCGAGAAAGGAATGAGAGGCACTAAGCAAGAGCCTAGTAAAATATGAATGAAATGGGGATTCGCTTAACAAAGTGCTCTGTATCTTAAAGTGCTTCTCTCTCAAATGTTAGATTCATTTCTAATTATAACTCCATTTAAGCTTTCATTATTTTATGTTCCCTAAAAACACTAATTGGTGCAATTACTAAAGAGTCTATTTTTATAGAATCTTTAGTCTGGTCACTCTCTACTTTTCAGATCCTGACCATGATATCATCCATACAAAACAGTCTTCAAGGAAGTCCACAATTAATCAGCAATCCTTACTCAGTACTAATTTCTGCATGGGCAAAGGCAGACGTCTTCTATGAACACAGACACAACACTTAAGAAAATCAATACACTGTGACCTAAACACAGCATTAAGACAACACTCAAGAGACTTTCAGTCAAGTTTAAAACCCCCCTTTTACATAAGCAATACATCTCGAAAAATTGTAGATGAGGAAAACTACAGCTGCAAATCACTCACCTTCAGTAATGACAAAACACAATCGATGTATCCATAAAATATACTTCTGTGCAAAGCTGTCCATCCAGACTCTTTGTCTTTCACCGAGAGATCTATTCCTTTGGTCTCAGCCAACCAGTCTAGTACACCTTTTTTGCCACAAGAAGCAGCAAGATGTAGAGCATTTCTACCAAAGGCATCCTTTATAGTTGCAGCATTGTAGCAGTAAGAAGAGAGAAAAGCCTTGATCTGGCCTTCACTTCCTCTGGTTACTACAGAAATAACATCCAAAGCGTGCTGTAGAGATCGACATTTTGAAGTGCACTCTGGCATGAGAGAATTCATCTTCACCTCTAAAGCCACTCCTCTCCTTAAGGGAAACAGCCCTTAAGTGTATCAAGGCACTCCAATTCAGTACACAACACAGTGCCTTAAAAAATTTTGTAATTCCAAGGATGTAAATCCAGTTTTATTGAGCTGCCATTAGAAATCTTTGTACTGCTATGTTTGGCACTTGATCCAAATAAATATTTATAAATATATATTTTTAGAAGTCTTATTTCACCATCTTATATAACAAATATTCTTGTCCATAGAAAATTCCAAAAGTGAACTACCTCAAGTGTGCAGAGGGGGATTCCCCCTCCACACTACCTTAATTCTTCTAAAACTCCATAATTGCAAGGGAGACCTAGAAGAGAGCAAAATAGAACAGATTAAAAAATAAAAAAATAAAAAAAAAAACACTTTCCCCTGCATTTTATATATCTATATTACATATTCCCCTGCATCTGATATGCAATTTAAATGTGTATCAAACTAGCGCTTGCAAGTACAGAAGCAATGTGGCAAGGGTTAACTGACCTACCCTGTGCCATCTAAGCTTATACTTGGGCATGCAGCCAGTTTAAAAACCCATGACTCCATTCCCCACCCCAGCCTCCAAAGGCAGTTCCTCCCTTTCTTTGACATAAATCTTTAAGCCTACACGTGAACTGAATGCAAAGTAAGTCATAATCCAAAAATCACCCACCAAAAAATCCTTGGCTATCAGAAGCTTTGTTAATCACACCCAGAAAGAGGGAGGGACCACCACAGTTCCTCTCAGCAACTGCAAAAAACAATTGCTCCCTGGTTTCTCCTCCCTGGCCTGAATGACTACCCATCTCTCTACTAAGTCTCTTCTACAGATTCTTCTACAGAATCACAAAGAAGGCTTCTCTCCACCCCTCCCACAGCAACTGACAATGGTGAGAGGAAGGACATTAACAGAATGAAGCAAAGCAACTTCGGTACGGCAGATGTGAATCCAGACTGTCGGCACTCGTGCAGGACTAACAGCTAAAGCTCCTCAAACAGCCAGGAAGAAGCGAAGGCTGCAGTTGGAAGGGGTAAGGGAGGAAGAAGGGGGAGGCAGCAAAGATATAAATTCTTCTTCATTAAAATACATCCACAGTCCAGGGCATACAGCATTTCTGCTTATCTGTGCATACTTATCTTTAGCATATCTATCTTTCTCAAAAGTAAAGAAGGCCTGACAGAAGCAGTCATCTAGCCTGTTAAACACATGCATTTATACTTAAAAGGTTGTTACAGCACACCAAGTGCAGACAGCAGTATAAAAGTCACACATAAACCCATCTAAAACAGAAAAAGTTAACTATATACATTACTGATACACTGCCTAACTTAATGTGAACTGCTCTTAAGTCCCAAAAAACTTCATACTTCAATCATTCAAGCACAAGCTGCAAAGTGAGTGAAATAGTGTTCAGTCATACGTTAACCGTCCTTGGTGTTTTTGCTTGCTATGCAAACTAATTTAAAGTTATTCTACCTGTTGAGTAAAATATTCCAAAAGAAGCTGAACAATGCCATCATGGCAGCCGAATAGATAAAACTAAAAATGCTAACAAATCCTTGGGAGGAGAAGGGGGACACAATAAAGCAAACAAAAAAACACCACCCACCCTGCTATTTTTCCAGCTCAGCAGTTATTGTATACATGCACACGCCACTCCTTGATCCTAACTCCCTCCCGAAAAAAGCATGTCAAGCTTAGCTTCTCTTGCTTTTCAGGCACTAAGTCTATAACCATATTTTGCTAATGTCTCTCTCTGCAAAAAACTGCCAGGGAAAGATTATTTTGTTTGGAAAAGAAAATAGAAATCCCATTCCTTCTCCTGTTTCACGCATTATCAAGATTGCCACCAAGCTGAAAGCAATCCATTTAGAGCAAATACTACTAATGGAATCTAAACTTTCAAGGAAAAAAAAAAAAAACAAAAACCAAACCCAACCATTTCTAATCCAAGAGTATTCATTTAAACATCTCATGACAAAATCTTCAATGTTGGGCTTGGTTTTCTTACCTCATTCAGAAGGAATTAAATACTTGGAATGAAAATGTACAGATCAAAGTTGTTTGGTACACACCTTCAAAGCAATTTCAAACATCAGGCAAACGAAGGTGGGGGGGAGGGAGAAAAAAGTATTTTTAGTCACTACAACTTAGTCCCTCATCTCTCACCAGGAGTAACATTCAGAGGTATTTCATATCAAAACTGACCACAACTGTTTAGCTTAGCTCTATCACAGTAAGCTTCAGTTCACTCTATAAGGCATTTTACAACCAACATAAAAACTCCTGCAGTAACACAAGAAGTGTAACATATACCTGTGTAGACTCTTCTCCTTTCACCTTGTTTAAAGCCTCAGACTATAACGAAAAGCGAATCACTGTTGCAAGCTTGAAACAAAGCTCTAATTTCAGGAACAGAGCCTGACTTGCTGCTCCAAGGAATCAGTGTGACAGACTCTAAATATCAGCAGACTCAGATTGCCAGTGCATCTAACACCCTTCTAAATAGCAATCATTTAAAAAAAAAATATTTGGACAGGTATTGGAAAAAGCATCAGAAGGGCCATTATCCTCAAACTAATTTGTCATGTTTCGTCAATATGCCACTAGGCAATTAAATTATGCTATGGAAGAATTAATTTTACATATGCCTTATAAAGCAAATCTTAAATATAATTCATCATTAAGACATTGCTATTAGTGCTCCAAAGAAAGAAAAGTAAAAATAAAAAGGACAAAGAAAAGTTATTCAGGCGAATCATAAAATAGACTCATCTATTAGGCAAACTGGTATGAAACGGCACCACCACCCAAGGAAGTAGCCCTGCCGTGCCTAGTGCCATACCTTCCCTGGTGCAGATACACACCTACTCAAGACACTGTACTGTGTGAGAGAATGGTTCAGAAGAAAGCAAATCCTGTTTCCAAAAATCCTTGTGCCATTCCAGGAAAGCCAAAGAGAGGCCAGAGAAAAACTTCTTCAAAACACCTGAGCTCTAGCCCAACTAAACACTAAAATACTGTGAACAACAAACCACACATTAAAAGAATAAAAAGCCTGCTACTAGATAGAAATAGAACCTTGCATACCTCATACTAACTCCATTATGGTGACATTTACTGCAGCTATGTGAAATATGACTCTGCTGAATTATTTCTTTACAAGTCATTCTAACCCATCCCTCGTTACTACAAACATTACAACACTAGAAGCTGTATTAGTACATTGATATATATACCTTGACTTTGAGACAGAAGGCTATAGATCAAGATTTTACCCCTCCACAATGAAGACTGGCACACCAATAATACCCACTATCATGTTACTACAACATCTGAAAAGGGTTAATAATCAGATCTGACTATTTTTAAATACAAAGGAGATCTTTAAATGAAACCTTAAAACTTTAAAATTGTGAATTGATGCTCATGTCTGGGTGGAAACCTTTGTGCTGTCTAAATGCTTACTAGTATATGGAGTCCCAGCTGCATGATCAGCACCTAAAATAAGCACAAAGTAGGAACAGCACCAGCATTTTTTACACATTGAATTTAAATGTCTAGAATATGGTGCCCTTTGATTGTGAGTATCAGTTTTTATTTGCAGGTATCAGGTATTTCTGCAGGCTTCTCAGCACCAATCCTATTCATGTCATAGTAAGTGGCTTCCTAATGCTGTAATTATTAAAAGACATAAATAGCTAAATAAGATTATCATCTTTTAAATATTTTTATTACACAATAGGTATCATTTGGAATTCAAGTTCTTATTAAAAACTGATTCCTAATTAACATTTTCATTATAATAAAAAGTCACCAAAAAATGAGGAATTGGAACAGTATTCCGAGCATCCCACAGATGTTTTATTTCAGCAGCAAGCAGATTTCTAAATTTTCTCTTAGAGATATGAGCTACTTATTATACAAGTTCACAGACCAGGAACGTTTAAAAGATTACAACCAACTTGGAAGGAATTTCTAAGTAGCAAGAAAATGTGTGTGGTATTTTGCCTCCTGGAACTGAGTTCGAGCTCTTCCCCTCAGAAAGGCAAAGCACCACTGCAGCACAGCTGTCAGACACCCAAGAAGGAGAGTGTCAGATGTGTCATCTGACCTTATGAAGGTAGAACTCCTGCAGCTGAAAAACCAACTCTTTACCTACTCTGGTTGTCTCAAAAATCTGTTTCTTTCAAGAAGTCACTACAAATAGGCAAATACTTGGCACTTGTCTGCTAAGAAGTCTAAAATAAAAGCTGTCACACCTTTTGAGTATGAAATTAACTAAGATTCTACACATCCATAAGACTAAACTAAGGAATACCTTAAGGACTAAGGATGATTATGGTAGTAGATTTCAATTCCTGCCAAGAGCAAACAGCAGATGTGAAACCTCGAGATTCTGTTCAATCACTGGGAAAAATGAACAGAGTTGGCAGAAGTTTCCCACTGTGGAGTTCCAGAAATATATCTGCATATTAAAGCTGCTTACATGGGACTTCTGGTGAGTTAGTAGTCTTCAAGACCAAGGGTTCTGCTTACCTATTTTTGTTATCCAAGATGCTTCCCTGAATAGATAAAAAAAATATATATATAATCATTTTCTGGTAATATGAACTCTCACAAAAATTAAGCCAGAAGAAAAAGATGATGAAACCAAGTCAGCTTTAGGACCCCCTACTAAGTATCTGTTTCTTCGTTACTGTCTTTCAGAATACAAACCCAGTGAAGGCAGAACATACTCAGCACAAATGTTTGTGACGCCTAGAACACGGACATTCAGCACAGAGGCATCACAAGCTACTGGATGAAGGAAGATACTAGACTGCTCATTTCCACATCTGTAGGATCATGTTCTCCATCAACATATTCACAATTATTTTTTTTTCTAGAATTTATTTCCACAGAGATTGTATGCTTTTGAATCAAAGATACAAAGGTGCTATGAAAAAAGGGTTGGTAGCAACCAACCTCTATGACATAGTCAGCAGTTTCAATGTATGTTTCTAGCATCCAGTCTGGGAGGCACACATGTGGTATTAGAACTTGTATCTGTGGTCTTCCAGATTCTTCCTGATGAAAGCCTCTACTCATTATCAGATCTAGCAAAATCTGGTTAACATGGATGTGGATACCAGTACCAAGGCAGTGGCTAGCAGCTGCTGTTGTAGTTGTTTTCATCCTAACAGAGACAATGGTCTTGTGTCAAAGTGAATGAGAAAACAGAAGAGATTCAGCGAGTTAGAATTCAGCGCCACTTGAAGACAGATCGCTGGTTTGCATCTTTCAAGTGCTCTGCATTAAAATGACTGTCAAACTAGTGACATGGCCTTGAAACCCTTGAAAGCAGCTTTAGGCTGCTTTACTAAGAATGTATTTATCAGGACCTTATTTGATCTTTAAATTGGCATAACCTCATTCCATTCACTGGTTTTGTGTTGGATTTTTTTTTTAATGTGATACTGATTTCTTTCTAAACACCAGTTGCACCTGGGATGCACTTGGTGAAAAACCACTTAGTATTTGGCTCTCCTGAAAATGGAACTACATGATGGTTTCTATTGTCCATATAAAAGAAGCCTCGAGTTTTCTTGGTCAATCCTAATACTCCTCCTTTGAAACAAGAGGGCAAGGGGAAAAAAAAAAAATGAAAAAGGGTAAATAATATAGCTTTCCAAAAGGTGCAAAAATAGTCTGCTCTTCCTTTAGATAGCAAGTTGCTAAATAGAGAGAGTCCATTCTTATAAGGGTACTGTGAGTTCTTAAAGACTTCCAGGATGAGTGGAAGGGTAGTTGTTTTTTAAACAAGCATGCTGACATTTAATAATATTCTCCAAGTTGGCCCATTCACACATGTTTCATAACATCACAAAAGACCTGTAACCATAACAGCATGGAAATCCTGAAAATATTTGTACCCAAAACAAACTTATGCAGACACCATGCAGACTACTTGATTAGTAAGCTAATTGAAAAAAATATAAAAAAGTAAAATCTAAAGCTTACAGAAATAAAGCCACGGAAATTTGCTATCATATTGCTGTTTTCCAGGATTTTCTGTTAACTGGAGTCTTACCTAAAGGCAACTTTCACTAATACATATTAAAGTAGTAGTTTAGAGTCTGACAAAAAGTGACTAGCAAATGAAAGCTAGGTAATAACGTAATAAAAGCAGCACTGGCACTAAGCAACATATCCTCAAGGAAACACACATGAATTCCTAGACACATATACAGCTTTCAGCTATAAGTAGTATGTAGGCTTTACAGAACAGTTAGACTACTGATTTCTACTCAGAAGATTACATATCCACAGATAGTTTAACCTGTCCACAAATTCCCTGCACATTTGTTGAAGTCTGAGCACAAATGTAGTCTTTTCAGCCCCTTTAACAATATTATTTGAATACACAATATATTGGGGGCAGGGGGGAGGGAAGTGACTGAATATACAATGCAAAAAGCGTAAAAGTAAGCTATGCAGCAGCTTAGAGTAGTCTGGCAGTCAGAAATTCCCACATATAGTCTTTTAAGAAAAGTAGATAATTCTTTTTGTTACAGAAGCACTGCAATACAATGCACAGAAAGTAATGCACTTCTCAGTACACAACACATCAGGTAGAGTGCTGCCTCTAGTTGAGATACCAAGGATTAAAAGAAGTAGGTAAGTAGAAGGAAACTTTGGAAAGAGAAACTAGAAGGTTTAAAAAACAACCTGTGAGTGCATGCTGAGCAAATTGGATCTATCTTCTCCTTTAGCTGTGGTTTCTACTGACCACACAGTGTGTTTGAATAAGGCAGCTGTTACATAGAGTCACAGAATGGTTAGGGTTAGAAAGGACCTTAAAATCATCTAGTTCCAACCCCCCTGCCATCGGCAGGGACACCTCGCACTAGACCATGTCACCCAAGGCCCTGTCCAACTCTTGTTCATTTTACCCCTTACAGCAGGATAAGTAGTCATTCCTTCAATTATCATAAGAGGTTAAGTTTATATGTCACGAAGAACTTTCAAATGATAAATTGAATACTAGTGAGGCTCTCAAAATGGGCTAGACAACAAGCAACATGTTCAAGTAAATATGACCTGCCTACAAGTAAAGCTATGGAGGAAAACCAACTTGCCCTAAAAAACACCAAGTTCCACATACCTGCTACGTCCCCTGGGCCAGGGCAGATACAAGCTGCTTCATTTACAGGGCCAGGGCCTCTGTGCCACCACTTGGCACAAGTACACCCCTGGCACAGGTGACCTTTAGATATTCTCTCCAGAGTTTCCACACTTCTACCTTTACTGCAATAATGGCATAATCCTTACCGGGATGAGACATTCGGTGATCCAATAACTCTAATCCATTTGCCCCTAACAGTGCTAACGAGCACTACCAATTAAAGGCAGACACGCCTGTCAAAAAAAAACACCAAACTACCACTGGTAGCTAAATTCAGCTGCAACACGTCAGAGCGCACCTATTAGTCAGGAACCACATAAACAGTATAAAATAAACACAGGCTTATCTAGAAATAAAATAAATACGAAATATGAAATAAACACAGGCTTATCTAGAAATAAAATAAATAAGAAATATGAAATAAACACAGGCTTATCTAGAAATAATCAAAACTACTCACATTTAGTAACTGTCCAATGAAATAAAACATACAGAAAGCGGTACAGACACAATTATAGCAAGTGCAGTTCCAGGCATTTCCACAATAATGTTTTTTATTGAAACATATAACCTGATGATAAGTTACGAGCAATGAACCTCAAACATATTTTAAAATTCCACCGCACGTAAAACTATCCCACATATACATCAACTCTTAGGAAAAGCTGACTTTCCTGAATTAATTTGGAACTTCTGGTACAATATTACTAACGAATACCCACATCAGATGTTGTTGGTTGATCATTATTTTTTGCAAACCACAAACTGTGGTCAATTTCCATGAAGACTGACAATTGCACTGACCATGTCACCAACAAAAGAGCTGGCTTTCAGAGGTCAGGTCTAAGACTGCAAAGAAACATCCTTTTAAGCTAACTATGAGATTTCAGCACTCTAGTGCTTACACTTCTGCTCAAAGCTAGCAATACTGTGTGTTGCTACTAAAAGCCACAGACGAGTATCACCAAGAAAGCCAGAAACACGACAGACTTGTCGGGAATCTCCAGCTAAGGAAACCTGGCAAGAGCCGCTGCCAGTGTCAAAAGGGAGAAGGTCTGAAGCGTTTCAAAGAGCCAG
>NW_009944693.1:0-748 GCF_000696875.1 Nestor notabilis
CGTTGGCGATGTTTGGTGGCCGAGGACACGTCACCTCTGGAGAGGGAAGGGAAAAGCCCATGAGAGTGTGTGGGAGAGGTGATGCCTGAGAAACAGCAAACTCAAACCTCCTGCACATCAGATACAGGGAAGGTGAAGGGGAATGGCAGAGGGCTCACACTCCAGGTCTGTCTGACAGCCAGTTGTGGGTGCCCTGTCTCTCCTCTTACTTATCTGGAGAAGCAATGTTGAATAGATCTATTAAGATCCATCTTGTCTCCCCAAAAGGCTGTGTCACACCCCATGCCTGTGCCCAGTCCCCAGCACCGTCTCCAGCTCTGCCTGAGTGTGCTGCAGCCAGAGCACTGGGAGGAGGGTGCTAGTCTAGAGACCCTTTTGCACTTGGTCTCACATTAAGTGACGTGCCAGTTCTCGGACATACACTGTGAGGTCCCCACCATCCATCCCCAGCATGAGAAGTGCAGCACGTGCAGCCAACTGAAATACTGAGCTCCGGATACATGGACGTAAGCATGTTCTTTACATATAATTAAACTGCATACTTCATTAAAGGGGAATTTAATCCCCCACTGAATGTCTTGGGGCAATGGTCAGAGTCTGCCCTCTGCTCAGAGCCACACTCTGAGCTTCTCACCGGAGGGGATAGACCATAGACCCACCTTCACAGCGAGGGCTGGGCTGGCTCCAGTTCCCTGATGCTTTGCAGAACACAAAGTCGTTTCCAACCAGGTAGTAGCCAGGATCACAC
>NW_009944694.1:0-412 GCF_000696875.1 Nestor notabilis
GAACATGAGCCACTTCAGTGTGCGCTCGCAGGACAGAAACCACCCGTGTGCTGGGCTGCACCAAAAGGAGTGTGAGTAGCAGGTCGAAGGAGGTGATCCTGCCCCTCTACTCTGCTCTCCTGAGACCTCGCTTGGAGTATTGTGTACAGTTCTGGTGTCCTCAGCATAAGAAGGACATGGAGCTGTTGGAGCAAGTCCAGAGGAGGCCACGAGGATGATCAGGGGCTGGAGGACCTCCCATGTGAAGACAGGCTGAGAAAGTTGGGGCTGTTCAGCCTAGAGAAGAGAAGCTGCATGGAGACCTCATAGCAGCCTTCCAGTATCTGAAGGGGGCCTACAAGGATGCTAGAGAGAGACTCTTCATCAGGGATTGCAGTGACAGAACAAGGGGTAATGGGTTCAAACTTAGACA
>NW_009944694.1:502-6370 GCF_000696875.1 Nestor notabilis
CAAAGAAGTGGTAAATGCTCCATTCCTGGCAGTGTTCACGGCCCGGTTGGACAGAGTCTTGGGTGACACAGTCTAGTGTGAGGCACCCCTGTCCATGGCACGGGGTTGGAACTAGATGATCTTAAGGTCCTTTCCAACCCTAACTATTCTGTGATTCTATGATACACAGTAAAGAAGGGCATGCCAAAGAGCTGCCCTGGCTGCCCAGGGCACCTGTCTAGCAGCCCCCAGCCATGGTGACAACTTAGCTTACCAAAAAACATAAGCCCCACAATCCCATCAAGCTGCACCCACTAGCTGGGTGTCTCACCCCTGAAGCTCCTGCCTGTGTGCCCACTGGCCCTGGACAGTGCTCACCTGTACTGCAAAGATGGCAGCTACTGGCTTGTGATCGCTGACTGTGTACTCCATGTGGCTGCAGTAGCAGAGCTGGCTCACCGAGAGGACACCCCGGCTGGGCCGGTGGCCACCTGTTCCAAGCCCAACACTGGGAGATTTGATCTTCCAGAGGATGCGGTCAGTCCAGGCAGGTTTCCGCTTCTTGGCACTGCAGGGCACAGAGGGGCATCTCTTGCCTGGCAGGGGCCAGTGGGCTCCACCCCAAACTGCCTCCCCCGGCACTACCGCACGCATGGGCAGGGGGGACAGCTCATCTTGGCACACAGCTCAGTGCAGCTGCAGGGACAGACCTGCACTGGCACCAGCACAACAGCTGTGTCCCAGCCTGCCAGTCCCAGCCCACCCCACCGCCATCCATCTGCACCAGCATCAGCCCCTGTCCTACCAGCACATGCCCTGGCTAGCATCCATGCCCCACCTTCATCCCTTGGCCATGCCACCTGCTCCCAGGCCCAGCACACACCTGAGTTCTGCAATCCTACCTGCTGTCATATTTATTGGTGCCTACATCAAACTTGAAAGTGGGTGGGAAGTTCAGGGGGCCCTCCTGAAAACCGCTGAGGACAGGCCAGGTGCTCTTGGCAATGTTCAGCTGTGGGAAAGAGAATAGGACCACATCAGCCCCTACAGCCAGACCCCTCTGCAAGCCCCCCAGACCTCTCCACCCCTAGCACACTCATCCCTGCCCCACTGCTGCCAGCCCTCCCCCGCCCCCAGCTCTCAGGGTTTGTCCATGCCATGCAAGCAGCAAGTCTGTAGGGCCCCAGCTCTTCCTAGCACACTGCTAAAGGAAGCATGTGCCCAGCTCCCATAAAGACCATCCTGGGACTGTGTTGCCCTTTCACCAGAGAACCAGGACCTTCTGTGCCCCATGAGCAGCAAGGGCACATGCCCTGCCAAAACTGCCCATGCAGCTGTGGGACAAGAGCCAAGTGCCACACAGTGCCTGGCCGAGGCTCTGCAGTGTGCACATCCCTCTCACCTGGTCCTTCTCCCAGAGCTGGCTCAGGATGTTGCTGTCAATGGCATACTTCACAAAGCGGATGTCGAGGCTCTCGATGCGGAAGTTGAGGTCCCCAAACCAGAACACGAGGCTGCAGGTGGGAGGAGGGCAATGGGCTGGAAGGGCTGAGACTATCACTGCTGGCAGCACAGCAGGGGAGAAATACCCTGTGGGCAGCCTCAGCCTGTGGCACAGGTGCTCCCAAGAGCACCAGTACAGGTCAGCACTCTCCGACAGCTTGGCCAGCAGCCAGGCCTGTCAGGGTTACCCAGCTAGGACCAAGAACCATTAACCAACATGCCCACCTTCCCTGAACATTGATGGTGGAAATTTCCACAGTGGGTCACCTACTGAGTTGGAATGCATGGCCAAGACTGGGTCAGAACCAGGCCCTCCACCTCACCACTTCCAAACCCCAACAGGGAGCTGCTCCATGCCTGCTGTGCTTCAGGGGAGACCAAGGATCTCTCTTAACACCTACTCCAACATACTGGGCTGCTGCTGGACCATGGGGCAGTTTTGCAGCCCTGCAGGCAAAACCCCATCTCCATGCTGTGCTGGGATTGAGGGAGTAAAGGACAGGAGCTAGAGCCCTGGCCCAGACTGGGGAGCAAAGTGGTGGGGTACGCACTCATGGTCCAGGATGCCGCTGGCTGCATGCCCCTCAAACTGTTGCATGTGCAGTATGGTGGCAAAGTCCTCCTTGCGCTGCTCTGCCTTCTCCAGATGTGCTGGCAGGTGGCAGTTCAGGAAGCAGACCATGTGGCCGAAGATGGAGAGACGAACACTCACGCCACCCTTGTTGCCCTGCACCAAGAGGATCCTGTGACTCCTTAGGAAGCCAGCCCCTCAACACCTCCCCTAGGGCTACACTCACCCAGTAGCCTCCCAGCCCTGTCCTCGTGCAGTCTGTCTGGATGTCCTGCAGAAAGGGGAGGTGGTAGTACTTGGCAAATACCAGTAGGATCACACCTTGCATCCGAACCGTGCTGACCTGGAATGCGGGCAGAGGCTGAAGCAGGAGGGTAGCCACAGCAGAGGTCCCCCACCTACACGCCATAGGAGAAGAACCTCCATCCTTTGCATGCTCCCTATCTTGCAGATGACTAATAGCACATTTTGTTCAGATTATTAACACCCTCCTGAATAGAATCATGTAATGGTTTGTGTTGAAGGGACCTTAAAGCTCCCCCAGTTCCAACCCCTGCCACGGGCAGGGACACCTTCCACTAGAGCAGGTTGCTCCAAGCCCCTGTGTCCAACCTGGCCTTGAACATTGCCAGAGATAGGGCAGCCACAGCTTCTCTGAGCAACCTGTTCCATACTGACAGCTGAGATAAGCCCAGCAATGCCAAGGCCCTTGTATGCTCTGGGGCAAGCACCCTGGGGAGTTGAACCTGCCCTGGGACCTGCAGGCTGCTGCCAGCAGCACAGGCTTGTTCCCACATTCACTTCCTCGCGTTGGTGCGATGAAGCAGGCAGCAAATATCTCCAAAGCCCCACAGGGGAAGCCTAAGGTGCAGGAAAGGGAGCAGGGTGGCAAAAGCTAGAAAGCACGCTGGTGAGACACACCTCTAGCCCTCAGGTTAGCCCCCACATGCTGCCTGGATAGCTGCAGGCTGTCCTGCCAGCATTTTGTGCTTTCCCCACCGCAACTCCTCCGTTCATCCCTGCCGTCGAACTCTCCCTATCTGCGGTCTACCTGCCTAGCAGGCAGAGAGGGAACACCAGCTGCCCAGTCCCTTTGGGAACTCCTTACCAGGACAAAGTGGAAGGGGCTCAGCACATCCATGAAGAGCTCACTCCACTGATCTGTGAAGAGGGCATCCTTCAGGCGCTTGTTTATCTTAGAGTTCACCTCTTGCAGCCTGGGAGGAAAGGGACAGGTCCCACAGCCACACCAGGAAAGTGTCTATGTCCAAGCTAGCAAGAGCTCCTTAGGAGAGGTGCCAAAGCATAGTGCTGTGGAGCAGGGCCAAGGCAGGAAGGGTAGTTCAAGGGAGGACCTTGGGTTTAGAGCACAAGCCAGCCATATGCTTGCTCCAGCAATGCTGGGCCATCTGCTAGCAGAAGGCATAAGTGGCCCTGAACCCATGAGAGACCTTGTCCCTTTCTAAAGCAGGAGCAGTTCAGCTGCACAGGGCTGCGCAGCAGTCTAAAGTCTATCTCTAGGTGCAAGAAGGGCTTATGGGACATTTCAGCTGTATTCGTCTGTACAGAGAAGCCAAGTCTCACCAGTACTTCAGCACAGGGTGTCCAGATGCCTCCTAGCCACCAAGCTCAGAGCAGCAGGAAGCAGAAGGTTGATTAGTGTTCTCCCGGCTCAGCCATTAGTGAAGAGGTGGAAGGAGAATGTTCCCAGTGAACGGCAGAATCAGGAAATGTCTTGCCCAGAAACATCAAGTGCTCAGGGCACAAAGACATGGGTCAGAGGAAGGACACAGCCAGGCAGACACAGCCTGGGGGTGGGGAGCAGCAGGACACCCTGCCCCAGCCAGGATACTGTCCCAGCAAATCCCTTGCTACACCCCTACCCCATCCATCCATGTTCCAATCTACCTCCACAGCCCCAAACTCCTGGTCTGCAAGGCCAAAGGGACCAGGAGACCATCTCCAACACAGCATCATAGCTCTGGCAGCCTCAACCTCACACTGCTCCTTCCCCAGAGCAAGAAGCATCAGGGAGTCCCTGGGAGCCTCCTTGAGGCAAATCCAGCTCTTCCACCTCACACACACAAAGGCAGAGGCAGCTTCTCACTCCCTGTGCAAAGGGAGTCCCTCGTCTTAGCAGGAATCCACACACACCACAGCAAACCTCGAGCGACCAGTGTGCCCTTAGACTCTGGCCTCACCAGCCATGCTAATAAAACCTCACCACACTGACATGGCACTGCCTTGCCCAAAGTTAAGTGTTGCAAGGGGCACAGAGCCAACAGAATGGCAGATTTGTGCTCTTGAGGCCTGCATAACATGGACAAAAGCTGAGATGAAGAAAACGCTCCCAGAGGACTCCAACAGGCAAGTTGAATGCCTCTACAGACCTGACTTCAGGGCTGCCAGGGCCCATAGCAAGAGCAGCACTGCCAAGGCCTAGCTCTGCATGGCACAGCCAGCTTCAGGCCCATTGAGGGTTCAAGGCTACTTGGGATTCAAGGGTTTCAGTTCCTCTTAGCACTACCATTTTTCTGGGACCTGACTCTCCCTCACCTTTTCTGATATTCTGCTGCCTGCAATGCACACCCCTCCCTGCTCACTGTGCCCCAGGGGGACTGGGCTGCAGCTCTTCCATTCCCCACCCTGCAGGGCTATGGGAATCCCCCAGAAAGGGATGTGATGGGGCACGGGAGGGGACCCTGCACCTCACTCTCTTACCCAATGGCGATCACATCCACATCATTTGTCTCGCCAGTGTTGAGGTGCAGCAGGGATGTAACATCATTTGGGGGCATAGCTGTGCCCACGTTCCAGGTAACCACTGTGATGCTTGGGAAGACAAAGGAAGAACAGACTAAGACTGGGGTTCAGAGGTGTTCCCTGTCCCTCCCCGTTCAACCCTCAGCTCCACAAGGAAGCTCTCTGCCCACAGCTGAAATGGCCACAGCTGAACCTCAGCCAGGGCATGTACAGGAGATGGGTCCTTGCCTCTGAATTGCCCCATGATCTGCATCTTGGTGCAAGGTGAGCCCCACTATAACCCAGGCCCCTGTGAAATTCCAGAAACCAGCACAAAAGACCTCTTGCTTTCATCACCACTGACTGACACAGGCAGGCTAGCACAGCAGGCAGCCTGCCAGAGAGAGTCTCCCTCAAAAACCGCTTCCCCCCCCCTAGAAATCACACATCCCTGGGGCTCCTGGGGAAAAGCACCCAGTCTCAGCCCCAGACTCTGCCTAAGAGCTCAGCCAGTCCCAAAGGGCACTGCATGTGACAGCAGCGCTGCGAGCCCTGCAGCTGTGTCCTTCATCAGTGCAAAGCAACCATCAGTCGCAACATCCGTCGTGCTGTTACGCAGCACGCACCAGCAGCCCGCAGGCTCTTTCAGCAGCGCTAGGACAAGTCTCAGTCACAGGGGGCATGATTCAACAGCAAGGGAGGGTAGCGCCACATCGTTTCCAGAGTTGGTACCCACTTCACAGCCTGTGACGTGCCACCCCATGCACACTGCTTGCATGGACAGCAGGCACTTAGCATCCTTCCCCCACACTAAACCTATGTGTCCACAGCTCCTCACTCCAATCTCCTCCACGTGAACACCATTTACAGTAGGAAGAGAGGGGCGACTCCAGCCCCACAGGAGGCTGCACTTGCTGCTTCACAGCACTGTCAGCTTCGGCCCAGCATTGCTCCCGCTGCTTTTCCCCCCCGCAGCAACACCTGCTCACCGGAACGAACTGTCCTCCGGGCTCCTTCCCAAGCAGCCGAGTGCGTCACAGGAATCACCAGCATTTGGCAGGCCGAGGGACCTC
>NW_009944695.1:0-1331 GCF_000696875.1 Nestor notabilis
CAGCTTCTCAAATCCAGAGCCCCAGCTGCAGATCTTGGTGCCTCGGACAGTATTTATTATAATTTTATTGTTATTTTTATTATTAATATTATTTGGATGGTTCCTCACTCTCTCCTCTTCCAACGTAGGACTTGTGGGCCACCCTGCCTCAACTCTCACCCAATGCCTGTCCCACCAGCCGAGGACTTGCGTGATTCGGCACGACTAGTTCATGGTATCCATGTTGTCAGTGTATTTGGTGTAGACTTTTTGTTTGTTTGTTTTATTTCGCTTCGGATTGGTAGAGACTCGATCTTGTGTGGGAGAGAGAAAGAGAGAGGAAGGGAAAAAAAAAAAAGAGGAGAAAAAAAGCCCCAAACAAAACCAAACAACCCACAAAACCAAATGCAGCTCAACAGAGGAGATCAAGGACTCCCGTGGTGGATTGTAAGGAAGATTATTTTTGATGTCTGAGTCCTCAGTCTTCCAACTCGTTGCAAACTGAGTGTGCCTTGTATGGTGCTGAATGTAAGGAAGCCTCTTTCAGATCCCCCCTGCTCTTGTTGCCCATGTTATTCCTATATTCCGTGAGCCCCGGCAAAGGATAAATGTGTCACAAAAGGGTGAGGCTTATATCGAAACTCCAGACTTCTTCTTTTCCTTTTTTCCTGAGATCTTTCCGTGTTCGGGGAGGGAGGAGTTACGGATTTTTCGCACTTTCCAGTTGTATTAAAGTTGTTGTTATTATTATTTTTATATTCAATGTGAATATTTCTAGTCAGGCTTTTTAAGAAATCGATGTAATGAGAAATTCTACTACCATCAGTGCCTTTTAGAGTTCTTCTGCAGCCCTCTCCTTCAGGGGTGGGGATTTCAGATCTGCTCAGCAATGTAATTACAGTCTCTTTCTTTCAAGGTAACTCATAACTCATTGCTTTCTAATTTTTTCCCTTCTTTTTTTTTTTTTTCCCCCCTCCCTTTCTCTTTCAATGGCACTGTGCACTCAACTAGATTATTTACTTCAAATGAATTGTGAATGTTTGTAAGCTACCCGCTGTACTTTTTGGTTTTTTCTTTTTAATTTATAAACTTTAGTTTAACACTTGGATCTGCCGCTTGTGTCTTTTCTGAGAGCGGGCACGGATTTCCCCAGCGACCTTTTCCCCGCAGCTGACTTTAGGCTGTAGCACAGACCACAGCCTTCCTTTTCCCATTCGCCCGCAGGCTGGCAGCGGCTCCCAAGGCTGCCTTGCCCCTGCGGACCGGGCAGCGCCGGGGCCGCCTCCCTGCTCGGTCCGGGCGCCTGGAGGAGTTACTTGATAACGCGTGTCCGGGATGGAGCGATCGCCCCT
>NW_009944696.1:0-4246 GCF_000696875.1 Nestor notabilis
AGCCCCGGGAGCGCTCGGCCACGTACCCGTCCAGGGCAGCGCCTGCGAGGACACCGGTCGGTCCGAAGCCCTTGCGCGGACAGCTCCAGCCTCGCCAAAGACGCGTTTTGTGTGGTGGCGGAACACCGGCTTCCCAGAAAACACACACTGAGAGACCCGTTATGGTGGTTGATAAAGAGGATTTGCAGGAAGGGCTTGGTTCAGCTAAAGCTGTCAGTGATACACCAAAATAAATCAAAGACACGGTGGCAAACCTCACTCAGTCTTGCAAAGCCCCTCTCAGCATGTACATGGCATCATGGAATTGTTTAGGTTGGAAGAGAAGTTTAAGATCCTTGAGTCCAACTGTTAACTCAGCACTGAAACTCATTTAGACCTACAGCTGATAAGTCTGTATTCAGAAAAGCAGCTTGCTAATCGTTTATTGCAGCAGTGTTTCTGCTTCACAGCAGCAGCATGCACAGTGCTTATGCTGAGCCATTAATGTTGGTGTAGACCTGTCATTTTCTAATGAGTTGCTATTTCTGGCAGTCAGGAACTATCTTAACGAAAGCATAATGTTGTCAGTTTTCAGTGTAACGGAGTTCTGTGTCTAGCATCCAGTGGTTAACTAAGTTGAGTAGAATCACAAAATCAGCTGGGTTGGAAAAGA
This sequence comes from Nestor notabilis, assembly GCF_000696875.1. Taxonomy (NCBI): domain Eukaryota; kingdom Metazoa; phylum Chordata; class Aves; order Psittaciformes; family Psittacidae; genus Nestor; species Nestor notabilis. The sequence continues at coordinate 653 of NW_009944696.1, forward strand.
ACTTTAAGATCATCAAGTCCAACCGCTCCCCAGCACTGTCAAGTCCACCACTAAACCATGTTGCTCAAGGCCTTGTCTACATGGTTTGTGAACACTTCCAAGGACGGTGATTCCACCACTGCCCTGGGCAGCCTGTTCCTTCTCTTCTCCAGACTAAACCTCCCCTAGTTCCCTCAGCTGTTCCTCATCAGACTTGTGCTCCAGGCCCTTCACGAGCCAGGAAAGTTTCATAACTGTGTTCCTATTATCAATATTCACTGGTTAATTACACTGACTACAGTCATGGTGGATACAAAAGCAGGAAAAGCTTAGTTAAGAATGCTAGACCACAGCTACAGAAGGAGGTCTGAGTGAAGTACAGTACCTACAAAAATGGCTACATTTTTGGGTACATACATGCTCTGTATGTTCATGAACAGTTTCTAGAGAGAGCATAGGAAGTTTAAAGTATGTTGCAGGTATTACTAATACACCCCATAATTGGTCATAATAATAATAATGTAATTTCAGGAATTACATAGGGTTGAAAGCCACACTACAGACTGTTGGATGTTAAGACTGTAAATATAAATCAATCATTTATTAAAACACCCACACTTATTATTGTCCGTGCAGAACAACTTGTGAGTGTTACCTTAATGCAGAATGCACATAAATGCTGAGGAAAAAATATAAAGAAGTGTTCTGTGAAAAGGTAGCTGGTTGAAAGAGCTGTTTATTAAGAAAATATTTCTTGATTGTAATATTTGAAGTAAGTCTCTAATGTGCTATGTCTCACTGACTTTTAGTTTACACTCTAATCTACTACAGTAAACTTGCTATGAGACCTTCCTCCAACCGGACAATACCGCTTACAGCCCCAAGTCCCAGCTTGCTCCTCAGGTTCATTGGTTTCTCTAGGTTCTTCCCAAAAAAAGCTTACCACTAGCCCCACAGAACAGAAACACCCTTCTTTCTTGGTCAAGTTCCTTGTTCAACCCTCAGGTAAAGCAGCAGGAAAAAGATGCCTCCAGAACACACATAGTTAACTTCTGGAATGGTTTTACTATGGCAGAATACCATTTTGCTTATCACAAACTAAAATAAAGGAAGATTGACTCCCTGTGCTTTTCTTTATCCTGTATTGAAGCAGCAGAATTGAAGGTAAAATGTTATGCAGATATATATCTACACATACATATATAATTCTAATGTAAAGCATGAAAGCACCGAAATTGTATTCTGTGAAACTCTGTTTGATATGTAAACCCCTGTTTCTGTTGAAGGTTTGTATTCTGTAGAATAGAACAGGACAGGACAGGACAGAATAGAACAGAACAGGACAGAAAGAACAGAACAGAATAGGACAGAAAGAACAGAACAGAGCAGAACAGTTCCAGTTGTAAGGGACCTAAAAGAATCATCTGAAGTCCAACTGCCTGACCACTTCTGGGCTGATCAGAGTGATAGTTGTCACACTGACAGTTATCACACTAGCCAAACAGAATTTTCATGCTTTCTTCATACATTCATTCATTCAGTTTATGCACTCAGACACAAACAGACTTTTATACAGCCCTGGAGTTTGGCTGGTGTGATAAAAAACCTATGAAGAGTCATGGTCCTTGAAGCAGGTAGTGTACTTGCAGCAGAATTCCGTGATGATCCAGTGATGAGGACCATTTGCCAGCTGCAATCTCTTTCAACTACCATGATCTAGTCCATTTATAAAATGCTTTGAATTTCTCGGTGGACTTTAAGTCTTTGCCTCCTTTCCTTGGACCATGTGCTGTACAATGCTGGTGGGAGTTAACTTTCCCTGGACACACCATTTGCCTTATCCTATTTTTTGACTGCTTTGTCCTCTTTATTATACCTACAGCAGCATTCCCAGCTCTCAAAGTTATAATTCTTCAGTAACTAGAAGCTGACTGCCCATGAGATATTTACAGTCTAGTGGCTTCTGTTTTCAGCCTGTGCATGTATCTTCAAGGTCTCTGGTATTACCCCACACTTAAACTCCACACAATAACAGAATACACCTGGTACCAAGCTGAAGTCTGCACTGCAAATTTGCACAGGCTGCAAACAAGCCTGAAAACCCACCAGTTCTGTGTCCTCATAGAACTTCAAGTTTCTGACTAGCAATGGCAGCATCATTTGCACAGGGCCAGCCAGACAACAGGCACAGGCAGAATACTGTCGTCTCTGCCTTCGGCTAAGTGTGAGAAGACGCATTTCATAGAAGAGAAACAACATATTAAACCAATATGGGGGATCTGCTGAAGGTGGAAATGTAGCACAGATGTGATCCCCTGAATGCTCACAGCTCTAGTTTTATCATCAGGTCCCTTGCAGAGAAAAGTTGCTTGTTCTGCATGCTCATAGCCTACATGTGTGAGCTTGACGAAGTACCTGTGTACTCTGGAACGGGGCTTTGTCAAGTGCCTGTAGGGACAGGACAAGGGGGAATCACTTTAGCTTGACAGAGGGGAGATCTTAGGCGGAAGTTCTTCCCTGTGAGGGTGGTGAGGCCCTGGCACAGGTTGCCCAGAGAAGCCCCATCCCTGCCAGTGCTCAAGGCCAGGTTGCATGGGGCTTGGAGCAGTCATCTTTTTAAATTACTTCTAAAACAGATCTCAGTACATTTAGAAATTGAAATTACACGTCACCCTCTTTTAAAGAATAGAGAGAAACAGACACATCCTGAGAAGCCTTTGTAGTCTGAATGCCTTTTTGTCATTCCATGAAGATTTTATTCATGTGATACTTTTGCAATACACTCTCCACCTCAGTGTGACACATCAACAGACCACTGTGGGTGAATTACAAGGGTACTACTCTGATGTTCTGTAACAGTCTTTAAGCAGTGACACCTGCCTTTAAAGGTGGTACCTTCTTCTGCAGGGTGAAAAAGCAGGAAAAAAAGGCTTTAATAGTGCAAAAGTATTTCATGGTGTACCTGAGTTATAGATAGCATACAGTTTTTGGAATTCATCATCAAGACAGATCTAATGAATCAGCATATTTTATCTTTGCATCTAAAGCTAGTAACATTAAGTTTCCCATTCTGATGGAACACAGGTATCACTTTTCCTGGGCCATCTGCAAACTTGTGATATTGCTTATATTTTGTATGCCTTCCTCCCTATTCTGCAAGCTTAAGACCAGCAAGTAACCAGATTTTTTTTTTCAGTTTAAAACATAATATTCCATTTGTGTTTGTGGCATTAAGTGATCAGAAGTCCCCCATGGGGCTTGAGAGCCATTGGAAGGGCAGAAGAGGACGTTGTCATCCCAAATCCAATGTTCACGGTTAGAGGGAAGCTGTGAGATACCCTAACTTTGTTTAGATATGAGAACAGAAGAGTGAGTTTGTTAGACGAGGTGATGGGACAAGGGCAGCGGGTTTCTGCGAGTGTGACACATGCCTCGTGATGGTGTTTCGTGTTTCCTGTTGTTAATTACAACGGGGCCCTTCTGCTCTTACTGCTGTTATTCTGAATCCTTCGTTTTTCCTGTGCTGTGGGAGATCACTTAATACAAATGACCTTACTGCGATCCTCCAGGAAAGCAAACCTGAGGGAAACCCGCCCTCCTGCCTGCCAGAAAATG